>NC_057806.1:4884889-4885660 GCF_018294505.1 Triticum aestivum
GGCGCCACTGGGCTCGGCCAGGCATGCCGCCACGGGCGGCGGCGCGAAGGAGGGGGCCGCCGGCATGGCGGTGCGGCGGTGGGTCTAAGCCGGCGGCGGTGCGGCGGTGACTGGAGGCCGGCGGCGGGAGGCTGGTGCGGCGGTGGATGTTCGCCGGCCCCCGGCCGTGGCTGTGGCTAGCCAGCCATGGCACATGTCCCTTTCATGGAGTGGATTGCTTTTTTAAAAAAACTAGGGACCCGATTGCTTTTTTACGCCGCTTATGTGTGGGCCCAACCGGTCAGATTCGGGCTTAGCGCGGCCGAACCGAGCAGTTAAACGAGTTGGTAGTTTTTTGTCACGGTTTAGGATAAAAGTGGTAGTTTTTCGCACAAAAACGTAAAGTGGTAGTTTTTCGTCACGTTTCCATGAATTGTGATAGTTTTTGGTTAAATACTCCCATGGCTAGCTAGCACAGCTCCATCACGGTGATGTCTTTATTTCGCGTTTGGCGACTGGCATCGCGGCTGCCGGCAGCCGGCGCGCGGCGGCGAGAACAGCGGTGGGCGGCGGCGTGGTCGCATGGAATCGATCTAAATGACCTGCAGTCGCTCGCTAGGTTTCCTTGAACCTAGGTGCAGTTGACAGCTAAAAATGGGTAAACAACGTGGGGCATGGGCTTTTTTGGGCTTCGGCACATACAGAACACAACAAACAATTGATTTTGGGCCGTATTAGTAGCACTTGTATATATGTACGCTGCATATTATCCACGTTGTATCGTTAGGGGGG
>NC_057806.1:4886001-4888895 GCF_018294505.1 Triticum aestivum
AGGTCTCAAATAGGTTTTTTGAATATAGAAATTTTTCTGGTATCGAATAGGTTTTTTCAATATAGAAATGTATTGGACAATTTAATTATTTTTATGTCATTATTACTTTGTCATCAAAGAATGCTATATGAGATTTGATGATTTAAATTTTTCACTCTGTGGAATATGCAGGCTTTCTAGTATCACGTCTCCTTGGAATGATCATCATCGGAGCTTCCTCTACTTCCTCTACAGCCGAGTCAGTGAGCTAAAAGTCCACCTCCTCCTTCTCTTCTCCTTGGACACGTGTGTGATGATATTTACACATGTATTGGTTGTCTCTTTGGACATGTGTATGATTTTGCAGGGAACACCTCCGAGTGGCCTATATTTTCCCGGAATGTTGATTCATTTCTGCTCTGGCAAATTTTAGGCGCTCGATATGTCCTATTTTAGCAAAGGGCATGCCCTTTTTTTGTGGATTTCACAATGATTGTGCTATAAAGTAGGAAATATCGAGTGCACGTGATTTGCTGGAACATGAATTAAATGACATTCTGGCAAAACATAGGCCTTTTTTATGTCATTACTCCATATATGTAACGGGTTTACTTCCAGTCTGTTGGGGCTCCTTGTGTGACTTTTAGAGGGGAAGAATCTCGACTGTTGTCATGGCGTCGCTTTCACCTCTTCTCCTCATGATAGACCTTGGTAATGCACGAGGGAGGGGGATGCAACCATCACCGACGGTTAATGACGGTGTCCTGGACTAGGGGTACCAACCTAGTTGGCCCACAGACCACGGGCCGACCTGCATGGCCCATCATTTTTACAAGGAAGGACTCCAGAAGCCTCGTACCTCGACGTGATCAAGATAGACTCTGCCGAAGAGTTGACGTGTACTCCAAGGATAGCTTCGGCCGCCGTCATGTGCATCTTTAGACCGGCAACCGGCCATGTAGCCCTAGGTACCCCCTAGTGTGTATATAAGCTAAGGGGTTTAGCCTGTAGAGGGGATCCAATAATAATCACATCCACCTAGCCCTAGGGTTAGAACACTACTCACGATCTCGAGGTAGATCAAACTTGTACTCAATACACAATCATCAATACAATCAAAGTAGGACGTAGGGTATTACCTCTTCGAGAGGGCACGAACCTGGGTAAATAATGTCTCCATCATCCTCCGTTACCCATTGATCCAAGATCCACAGCTCGGGACCCCCTACCCCGAGGTCTGCTGGTTTTAGTAATGATAGTCGATTTATCAGAGAGAGAAAGAATCCTGACTATTGTCGTGGGGGTTGCTTCTCCTTCTTTCCCGTGTACTAGACATTTTGGTGTAATGCACTCGGGAAAGAAGGGAGGAGCGACCATCACCAACGGTCGCAATATCAGAGAGGGAGTGCCCTCCATATACACCACGTGAGATAACATTTTCAAGAAAGTTTCGACAGACCAAAAGACAACCCGTGTTGACTAATGATCTGCGTGTTGAGTTCCTGATAATTGACCTCGATGTTTAATCTTTGAATTATGAACATAGGAAATGTCTGACGATGATAGGATCCCTGAGTGCAATTACCGCACTGGCGATGGGGGTATGTGCGAGAGGCTTCACCTGGATAACTATAGGTGATTCACCCTCACGCTGAAGGATGCCTTTTATCATTTTACGGTACGTACGATGGAAAGTTTTTTCATAATTAAACATGACTTGTGCTTTTTTGCTTTAATGTGTAATTTCCGTTTTTACAATTCGATTAATGCATCCCCTGCTATGCAAGACCGAAGATAGGGAGAGTATGGAGACGAAGAAAACTCACCTAAGGACGAAACATTGTTTCACTTTTGTGGTTAAGCTCTATAATGAAGTAAATCACTCACATTTGGGGTGTTCAAATTGGAGAGGACTATGCAAGGCCTACGGATTTCAGGAGGATATGAAAATAACCTTCGATCTTGGTCCTGAAGATGATCGTGAAGATAATATCGACATTTGGGTGGATGTTGACATGATTCCAGTTCTACCTCTATGTGAGTTTTTCAAACAAAATTTGTTAAGTAATTTATATTAAAAAATAGTTGGTATTCATCCCTACTAAACTTGTTTAATGATTAAAAACTTATTTCTTTTCTCCAAGAAATACACGGAAGGCTGTAGACAAGACCTACTACAGTTATGGCTCCGAGCTAACTTGGGAGGAGAAAAAAAATATGTTGTCTCGTTTGTTAATGATGTTGAGAATTTTAAGATCAAATATGAAATTAGCCAAAATTATAGTGGATACGTCCCACTAGTCCACGAGTTGAATGAGGGTAACATCAGTGCAAATAGCATGGTAAGGTTTTGTTAACTATGGTTACATACATTCTTCGTAAGTAAACTACATTGCTAACTATGTTATTATTATGTTCTTCAACAGAAGCTCCCAAAGGATGTTGTACCTGACCTGATGTATACCAAAGGTCAGATGAGAATGGTTAGCTTATGGTCAGATCTGCTGGTGGCTTTCCACAATGCATACTCGATTTCTCTAATAGATGAAAGGCTCGATATCAAAGGATGGAGCAAAGTAATGAATGCGCATAGGAAACCAATTGGAGACAACATGAATGTGCGTAGGCCACCAGTTGGAGACAAGTGGATCTCTATTCTCCATTTTTGAGATGGAGAGGTTTACCTGTTTTATGATATTTTATCTAAGAGAGAGGAGTAGGTCCTAGGTAGTACTTGTCATGTGCTAGAATGATGATGAATTATTTAGCTAGTGTTGGTTAACTTGTCATGTACTATATTGATGGTCAGTTATTATATGACTACAGATGATGATCGAGTTGTTATATGACTACGATGATCATGATGACGAGGTCATACTACTTGTCATGTGCAAGAATGGTGATGAGTTATTATA
>NC_057806.1:4889116-5062765 GCF_018294505.1 Triticum aestivum
ATTTGACTGCAGATGATGATGATGTGTTATTATTATATGACTATGGATGATGAGTTGTTATATCATTGGGTGGAAGAAACACGGATTAGATTAAAGTGGATGGATCCAAGTGAGCAAGTGGAATTAGTGGGACGATGTGACGTTGGGACGGCACACCAACCTCTTCATTGTTACTATATAAAAATTGTATAACGGTGTATAAATATAGAATAAATATAAAGAAATGAAATACGCAATAATAGTAGTGGCGTGGGAAAAAATAAGTGTCGCTACTATTTAGCAGTAGTGTGGGTCCAGTCCCACGCTACTGCTAACACCAGTAGCAGTAGCGTGGGGTTAAACCCGCACTACTGCTAACAATTAGTTGTAGCGTTCTAACAGTAGCATGGGCCTCGACGCTAGTGCTAGCCCTTAACCCCATGCTACTACTAGGGATTTCCCTAGTAGTGAAATAATCCAGATGGTGTTACTAGATCATTTAATGAGTATACTCTATCGGCTAGCCCTAGATTTTTCAGTCATGCATCTAATTACCCGCAAGTACCGATCAAAAATAATTTACATGCTTCAACTTATTATGATACTAGTAACCACTGGCGGAGCTACAGTTAAAATGTTGGGCGGGCCAGACGGGTTAGGCTACAGGGGATCCAAAATTTTGGTACAACACTCCTTTGTATATTGGTCTAGGGCTGGGTGGGCCATGGCATTGTTTTGTTCGTGTGTAGCTCCGCCACTGCTAGTAACATACACCATGTGTATGTAACTCTTATGCATCGGCAAACCCACAAATCTATATGCCGATGAACAACATGATGTGTTTGGTTAATCAATTTGAAACACCACATCTTAGAATTTCCAAAGCCATGCAAGAAAGTGGTTCACCCATTTATTCATCGGCAACTAATTTGCAATATGTGAATCCAAACATGCCGATGGGTGGGAGAATTGGCCAAGCTACTACTATTTATACGGCCAATTACCCTCAACCATCATATGCTATACATCACGTTAGTAATTTTTCGTCACCTTATGCTACTGTTGATATTCATAATTTGGCTACACCTTTATAAATATAGCCGAATAGGTGAAAATTTTGCAAGAGCCCATATGCCTTTATGTTGGTGCAATAATTTGCCTCATGGTGTTTGGAGATTGTTGTCATAAACAGTATGACTAATGTGTTTACTAGCGCACACAGAGTGACAAGTCAATGAAGTCATGTGGAGTTTCGTACAAACTCCGAAGATAATCTCTTGCGAGGCAGTGAAGATTATCACCGAAGATTATGCCTGTCGAAAGTGACCCGCCCAAATTGCTGACGTGAAGCAATTGGTTCGGTGTCTGTCCGAAGAAATTGACTGCAACCGAGAAGACGAAGCAAAGATGTAGCATTTGTTTTGTTGTTCTTCTTTCTTTTTCTTGAGTCATAGGACAACCGTATTATTAAGAGGGGTATAGTGTTCGAAGCTTACCGTTCTCTGATGCTAAACCCGAATCCTGTGTAAGATGAGAGAAATCTCTTTGTGTTCAGAATACATACTAGTCAGCAAGAGATGAAGTTCTTCGCTACGAAAGATTTGATTCGGACCGACTAAATAAGCGCACTAGATTTCGGATGTATACAAAAAATGTAAACTGTGTGTGGAAGAAAGTGAAAACCAAAGAAAAGTAATGAAGACCGGGAAAGAAAAGAAAAAAACCAAAAACATGAAGAATAACCGATGCATAACAGTAGAAGACAGTGAAAACCAAAAAAATCTAATTAAAACTGAGAAAATGTAGGGGAAAACAAAAACAAAAAGGAAACAAAAGAAACCGAAGAAAAAACGAAAACCGCAAAAAACAGGAAAAAGTACTATTGAAAGCAATACACCGCATTGTAAATCAGTGCCTTGTAGCGGTCTGGTAAAGCTTCAGGCGAGACCAGGCTACATCTCGTTGTAAGCGAGATATAGCCATGGCAGAGGAGGAGAGCAGCGCCGGGTACAAGATTGGGACCTCTACATGGGCTGAGCACACTGGACCCAATTGTGCCGCTTCGGCCCGGGCTAAAACTGGCTTGGCTCAATGGCCCAAACCAGCCCAAAGATGGCTCGGCTTTTCCTTCTCGGGCCAACCAAAACCTCGGTCGATCCGTCCGGCGCCAGCATTTCCTCCGGCAAGAGCATGCTCTTTGTTAAGTATTCCATCTGTTAAACAGTTAACCTATTTTTGTGAATGTCTCAAAAACAAAACCTACTTTTCTGACATTTATTCGATTACACAAAACGATGAACTTCGCCATTTCTCGGACATATAAATAACCTGTTCACACACCCATCAGGCTAAGACAGGACAGCACCTCGGCACTATATAAATCACTCCTCCCGTAAAGAAATATAAGAGCATTTAGATAGTGATCTAAATGCTCTTATATTTCTTTACATAGGGAGTACAAATAAGGACAGGCTCTCTCCCTCTGAGGGGTCTCAGTAAGGTCTATATAAACCTCTCGGCAGTCATTATAGCAGAACAGAGAATCTCACAAGGGGTTGCTACTTTGGCACTATATACATTACAAATAAAGATGTTATTTCTTCTAATATATCTAGAGACTACAGTACATATATGTGGTCATAGCTAAGTATCCATCACACTACGCCCACCATAGAAACAACATCCAGTAGCTTGGCATCCCTATTCTGTCAGCCACTTCCAGAGTCTGCACGACGTGTAACAAATAATAACACAACGTGAGTGTCTTTTGCATGCAAGCAATATCTAATCCACATTCTTTGCAAAATGTCACACAACTCAAAGTTAGCGCCCATCCACAAACCTACAAGCACAAACATACATCTCTTGTTCCAAAAAAAAAAAACTAAAAATTTCAAGTCTACAAATGGAAGATCAATGCTTTGCTAAAAGAAACATGGATGAAGTCTGTTTTCTACAATGTACTTGCTGCACACCACCTATTAACCAAAACGATAAACTCCCAAAATATCAGCATACTTTATGGTGTGGTATGATTATTTTAAAGATATAATCATATAATTATTGTAAGAGTGTATTGCACAATGCATACAACTATATGATCTTACATACTTAACACTAGCATTATGTCTGGATAATTATTATCTACAAAAAATGGAATATACATACTTGAGAATTGAACTAATAATCTGGATACTAATTTGTAGACGGGGCTAGTTAAAAGAGGAGATGTGTACCTAGCTTGTAATAACTTCTCCAAGTTTTGATAATTTTGCACTCAACTGTACGGTGCTTCGTTCTTCTTTGAGTGTGTGAAACACCCCAACCTATGGAGTTAGCAAAACAAATCTCTTAGTACTAGCATCTTGCTAATAATACTTCGGTACACAGGAATGGATGGTGGTGGTCAAGCAAACAGCCGTTATAATATAGAAATGAACTTACAGAAATATGAACTTCAGCAAGGCCCTTGCATGTGCTCATCAGCATATTCTCCAACTGATAATTACAGAGAAAAAACATTGCACTCAAGACCGTGAAGCTACCAACTATCACACAAATGTAATTTATTTTCAACTCACTAACCTAACAAAATCTCTAATACACCCACCTCAATTGTGGTAGAAACAGGTTTTCCATTGATAGATTCAATAACATCACCTTTTTGGATTCCGAGTATCTCAGCATTAGATCCTTTCGACACCTAGGGTTCAATTGCCAAATAGTTATACCATATACACATGGGAAAAAGAGCACCTTCAGGAAGCCATTACATACCTCTTGAACAATAAGACCATGATCAATGTTATACATACGCCATAACATGTCAACATGAGCAGGCTCTAGATGCTTGATGGCCTCAAACATCATCCCAAGATGGGGCCGAGCGATGAACCTGCACCAAATCAGACACCATTTAACATATTTCGAGCCAGGTATACAGGAGTAAGTAACCCTTCCACGATAAGCAATCTTTGGTGGAATTCAACTTCTATCTAACATGTTAAAAAAACGGTAACAAACTATTTTGATTCGAATAAAGCTCAAAAAGACCCTAAGGGGACAACAAAGCCTTTGGATCATTCACAGTAGTTGAAAAATGCTAAAAGACGGTTTTTCATGATATTACGTAAAGTAAAACATCATATTTCAATATGATCGAGAACAACTAAGTACCACAAAAAAAACATTTGAATATCTCCTAGGTTTCAGGAAAATTGTCCATTAAGAGAAAACCTAAAACATAGTTTTTCATTTAACTTCACTCTACAATTTGGCTAAAGACATGCGAAGCAGAATTATAAAGTCTTATCAGTTCCTTCTTATAAATAGTTGTCATCATGAACCATTTTGTAGTCTCGTTGTGGTCCCACTTGTTTATTTCTAGTTCTTGATTTGCTTATAAATAATTATTATTGCAGCCACTTGTTCAGACATACGACTATATACATATACATAAAAAACGGCACTGATCAGGACGTGGAGTTTCTACACCCAGGAGCAAATGCTCCTGGTGTGAACAGTAGAATCAAATAAACTAAAAAACAATTCAAAAAATTCTGAATTTTTTTTGTGCCATACTTTCACAAATGTTTGTTGTGCCTGCAAAATTTCATCGCAAAATCACATTGGTCGTAGACGTGGTAAAAGAAACAAAATCGATGCTCTGAAAATGTTACTTACAAAAGCATTTTGGAGCTCTGATTTTGTTTTTTTGGCACGCCTTCCACCAATGTGGTTTCACGATGAAATTTTGCGTGCACAACAAACATTTGTGAAAGTATGTCACAAAATAATTTTAGAATCTTTTGAACATTTTTTCTATTTTTTTTATTTTACTATTCTTACCAGGAGCATTTGCTCCTGGGCGTAGAAAGGTACTTCCGCACTGATCACATTTGCTCTGAGAATCTTAACGTAATTTATGGTCATTAAATTGCGCTGTTAAAAATATCGGCCAGTTAATCTCGGCATATCAGACAGTTAATCATGTCTTGGCCACCTGCCGATACAAAACCACCTATTCACGCAATTAACTGGGTGAATCGATTTACTTGTCTGATAAGCTGATTAATTGATTGTCAGACCGAATTATAGGTTGGGCCAATTAAGTGCCTGGGCAATTTTGGCCCAAATTTAGCCCGTTCCCTCCCTTTTCCCAAAGCCTACCGCACATGAGGTTAACCCGTTCGCTCCCTTCTCCCGCTCGTGGAGTAGTAGCCACAGCTCGCGCACTGAGCTGCCGCCGGCGCCCCGCCGGCGTCATCCCCTCCCCGAACAGCGGCCGTACGAGTGCAGCAAGTGCTCCAACATGGAAAAGAAATTCAGATGCAGCCTAGGATATACCCTAGTTAACCTACCTATAAATTCAGTTAATAGGCTGATAAGCCAATTAATCCCTACTCAACAACCCAATCGATATGCTACCAATTACTGAACATTGTTAAATTGCATAAAAGTGAGCAAATAGATAGCTTCAAAAAAATAATTTGACTTCTAACAAAAAGTAAGAAGAAAAAATATGAGAGAACACATTAGCTTAGCATCACCAAATAATCATATAGATGCTATCACAGAGCTGAGAGGAAAAACGCACCGATATTTCTTCCATGAATCCAAACAATTGAGCAAAATGGAAGAAGGTATAAAAGACCCAAATCTCTTAGGGAGGTTGACCATTCCGACAACTTTTTCCTTCAAGTCAATGACTAGGCCCCCATTGTCATACTACAACAATTCATATTGACAAAACATGAGAATTTACAGTAATAAGAAATATGTTACAAAACAAATGACATAGAAAAACTCAAAGTTGTAACAAATGCATTACCCCATTATCATCACCATGGCCATCTGGAGAACGGAAGTGTACATTGTGATACCGCTGATACATGTTTGGATTCTGATATTCTGCCCTAGCATATGTTATCCTTAGATTCAAGGAATTGTCTCTTCCGAGCCGAAAAATGCCTTCGGCAAATTTTACATCTTCTTCACGAAAAGATGGTAACTTGATAGGTTGATCCACCTCAACATTCAAGAAAGCGATATCGTAATGGGGCTGGTAGTAGACCAGATCACCCTTTGCACAGGTGCCATTTAGCAAATGAACAGTGACCTGAAAAGAAATTTCCGGAAAACATTGTATTAGAGATTTGAAAATATGATGTATCGAAGGCCAATATAGCACCCCCCAAAAGAAACATGACCTTTGCACTGGTGGAATCTAACAAAGGAACATTGACCTAAAAAAGATGCAGAACAGATTATATAAGATTTTTGAACAATGCTTAGTAAGCAAACACATGTGCCGTTTCCATATTGTTATTATTAGGAAAGGCCAATAGTAGCACACACACAAAAAGCAAGAGAATTGCAACTAGTTAGATTTATACCAAAGATTTATATAGTTATTTATTTGGGGGTGGAAGTGGTTGGGCTGGAAAAGAATGATACAAGGGTAGGAAGGAACACTACAATTAACTCACATCAGCATGTGGAGCATACTCTTCACCGCCTGACCAGCCGCTGTCAGGAGAATCCTTTGTGCGAATCAGCCACGCAGTTGTCAAAACAAGGCCGGTTTTCTTCTCCTCGTCCCAATCGACCCAGAAGCCCGAGCACCGTCTCAGCGGTTCACCATCTGTGTGTGATTCAAGCACGGTCGATACACACATTAAGTTGATGGATCGATCAAATCCAAAACAAAGAGGGTGCATATACACATACTACATCTAACATATAAAGCCTCCTAGAGTGGTAGTCTAACATATAAAGCCTCCTAGAGTGGTAGTCACAACGAAGGCCTTGAGCGCACGGTACCACGGGAGAGAAAAAAGACCACCGCACCGCGCCGCGCGTGGGGGTGCAGCGCACCACGCGAAGGGAAAAAACCACCGCGCCGTGGTGAGCCCCGCGCCCGTCCGCTTTCTCCTCCATCCCCCTCGTTTCCAACCCTAAAATCTTTTCCCCCTACATCCGCTCATCCCCACCACTCCCTCGACAACGGTGGCGGCGGCCCCCTCTGGTGGCGGAGGAGGAGGGGGGAGATGGTGGCGCGGCGGCTGTTGGGTTTCGTAGTAATTTCAAAAAATTTCCTACGCACACGCAAGATCATGTGATGCATATAGCAACGAGAGGGGAGTGTATCTTCATACCCTTGAAGATTGCTAAGCGGAAGCGTTTATCAACGCGGTTGATGTAGTCGTACGTCTTCACGGCCCGACCGATCAAGCACCGAAACTACGGCATCTCCGAGTTCTAGCACACGTTCAGCTCGATGACGTCCCTCGAACTCCGATCCAGCCGAGTGTCGAGGGAGAGTTCCGTCAGCACGACGGCGTGGTGACGATCTTGATGTTCTACCGTCGCAGGGCTTCGCCTAAGCACAGCTACGATATTATCGAGGTGGACTATGGTGGAGGGGGGCACCGCACACGGCTAAGAGATCCAAGGGATCAATTGTTGTGTCTTTGGTGCTAGCCCTGCCCCTCTATTTATATGTTGAGCCCCGGGGTCGAAACTTGGAGCAAAAGCCTCCTCAAAGTCGGTTTTTCCCGAAAGGCAAGAGTCCCACTCGGACTCCAGGACCAAACGCCACAATCCTTGGCGTCTGGCCCAGACGCCATGGGCCTCGGCGTATGGCCCAGGGCCAGACGACAGGGTCTCCGGCGTTTGGCCCCCTGGCCTCCGCAAAACTCCTTTTGCACCGATCTAAAGCCTCATGGGCTTGACCCCTTGGCCTAACCATGTCATCCAATATATGAATCTTTACGTCTCGACCATTTCGAGACTCCTCGTCATGTCCCCAATCTCATCCGGGACTCCGAAATCCTTCGGTACATCAAAACATGTAAACTCATAATATAACTGTCATCGTAACCTTAAGCGTGCGGACCCTACGGGTTCGAGAACAATGTAGACATGACCGAGACACGTCTCCGGTCAATAACCAATAGCGGGACCTGGATGCCCATATTGGCTCCTACATATTCTACGAAGATCTTTATCGGTCAGACCGCATAACAACATACGTTGTTCCCTTTGTCATCGGTATGTTACTTGCCCGAGATTCGATCGTCGGTATCCAATACCTAGTTCAATCTCGTTACTGGCAAGTCTCTTTACTCGTTCCGTAATACATCATCTCACAACTAACATATTAGTTGCAGTGCTTGCAAGGCTTATGTGATGTGCATTACCGAGAGGGCCCAGAGATACCTCTCCGACAATCGGAGTGACAAATCCTAATCTCGAAATACGCTAACCCAACATCTACTTTTGGAGACACCTGTAATGCTCCTTTATAATCACCCAGTTACGTTGTGACGTTTGGTAGCACCCAAGGTGTTCCTCCGGCAAACGGGAGTTGCATAATCTCATAGTTATAGGAACATGTATAAGTCATGAAGAAAGCAATAGCAACATACTAAACGATCAGGTGCTAAGCTAATGGAATGGGTCATGTCAATCAGATCATTCAACTAATGATGTGACCTTGTTACTCAAATAACAACTCTTTGTCTATGGTTAGGAAACATAACCATCTTTGATTAACGAGCTAGTCAAGTAGAGGCATACTAGTGACACTCTGTTTGTCTATGTATTCACACATGTATTATGTTTCCGGTTAATACAATTCTAGCATGAATAATAAACATTTATCATGATATAAGGAAATAAATAATAACTTTATTATTGCCTTTAGGGCATATTTCCTTCAGTCTCCCACTTGCACTAGAGTCAATAATCTAGTTCACATCGCCATGTGATTTAACAGCAATAGTTCACATCACCATGTGATTAACACCCATAGTTCACATCGCTATGTGACCAACACCCAAAGGGTTTACTAGATTCAGTAATCTAGTTCACATCGCTATGTGATTAACACCCAAGGAGTACTAAGGTTTGATCATGTTTTGCTTGTGAGAGAATCTTAGTCAACGGGTCTGCCACATTCAGATCCTCATGTATTTTGCAAATTTCTATGTCAACAATGCTCTGCATGGAGCTACTCTAGCTAATTGCTTCCACTTTCAATATGTATCCAGATTGAGACTTAGCGTCATCTGGATCAGTGTAAAAGTTTGCACTGATGTAACTTTTACAACAAACTCTTTTATCACCTCCATAATCGAGAAACATCTCCTTAGTCCTTACTAAGGATATTCTTGACCAATATCCAGTGATCTACTCCTAGATCACTATTATACTCCCTTGCCAGATACAGAGCAAGATATACAATAGGTCTGGTACATAGCATAGCATACTTTATAGAACCTATGACTGAGGCATAGGGAATGACTTTTCATTCTCTTCCTATTTTCTGCTGTGGTCGGGATTTGAGTCTTACTCAATTTCATACCTTTGCAACACAGGCAAGAACTCTTTCTTTAACTGTTCCATTTTGAACTATTTCAAAATCTTGTCAAGGTATGTACTCATTGAAAATCTTATCAAGCGTCTTGATCTATCTCAATAGATCTTGATGCTCAATATATAAGTAGCTTTTACTGAGGTCTTTTCTTTTTAAAGAACTCCTTTAAAACACTCCTTTATGCTTTGCAGAAAAATTCTACATCATTTCTGATCAACAATATGTCACTCACATATACTAATCAGAAAGGCTGTAGTGCTCCCACTCACTTTATTGTAAATACAGGCTTCATCGTAAGTCCATATAAAACTATATGCTTTGATCAACTTATCAAAGAGTATATTCCAACTCCGAGATGCTTGCACCAGTCCATAGATGGATCGCTGGAGCTTGCACATTTTGTTAGCACCTTTAGGATTGACAAAACCTTCTGGTTGCATCATATACAACTCTTCTTTAATAAATCCATTAAGGAATGCAGTTTTGACATCCATTTGCCAGATTTCATAAAATGTGGCAATTGCTAACATGATTCAGATAGACTTAAGCATCGATACGAGTGAGAAAACCTCATCGTATTCAACACCTTGAACTTGTTGAAAAACTTTTGCAACAAGTCGAGCTTGGTAGATAGTAACACTACTATCAGTGTCCGTCTTCCTCTTGAAGATCCATTTATTTAACATGGCTTTGCTGATCATCGAGCAAGTCAATCAAAGTCCATACTTTGTTGTCATACATGGATCATATCTCAGATTTTATGGCCTCAAGCCATCTCGCGGAATCTGGGCTCATCATCGCTTCCTCATAGTTCGTAGGTTCATCATGGTCTAGTAACATGACTTCCAGAACATGATTACTACACCACTCTGGTGCAGATCTTACTCTGGAAGACCTACGAGGTTCTGTAGTAACTTGATCTGAAGTTTTATGATCAATATCATTAGCTTCCTCACTAATTGGTGTATTTGTCACAGGAACTGATTTCTGTGATGAACTACTTTCCAATAAGGGAGCAGGTACAGTTACCTCATCAAGTTCTACTTTCCTCCCACTCACTTCTTTCGAGAGAAACTCCTTCTCCAGAAAGGATCCATTTTTAGCAACGAATATCTTGCCTCCGGATCTGTGATAGAAGGTGTACCCAACAATTTCCTTTGGGTATTCTATGAAGACGCACTTCTCCGATTTGGGTTCGAGCTTATCAGGATGAAACTTTTCCACATAAGCATCGCAGCCCCAAACTTTAAGAAACGACAACTTGGGTTTCTTGCTAAACCACAGTTCATATAGTGTCGTCTCAACGGATTTAGATGGTGCCCTTTTAACGTGAATGCAGCTGTCTCTAATGCATAACCCCAAAACGACAATGGTAAATCAATAAGAGACATCATAGATCGCACCATATCCAATAAAGCGCGGTTACGACGTTCGGACACACCATAACATTGTGGTGTTCCAGGTGGCGTGAGCTATGAAACTATTCCACATTGTTTTAATTGAAGACCAAACTCGTAACTCAAATATTCGTCTCCGTGATCAGATCGCAGAAACTTTATTTTTCTTGTTACGATGATTTTTCCACTTCACTCTGAAATTCTTTGAACCTTTCAATTATTTCAGACTTATGTTTCATCAAGTAGATATCCCCATATCTGCTCAAATCATCTTGTGAAGGTCAGAAAATAATGATACCTGCTGTAAGCCTTTCATCGGACCACATACATCGGTATGTATGATTTCCAACAAATCTGTTGCTTGCTTCATTGTTCCGGAGAACGGCGTTTTAGTCATCTTGCCCATAAGGCATGGTTCGCAAGCATCAAGTGATTCATAATCAAGTGATTCCAAAATCCCATCAGCATGGAGTTTCTTCATGCGCTTTACACCAATATGACCTAAACGGCAGTGCCATAAATAAGTTGCACTATCATTATTAACTTTACATCTTTTGGTTTCAATATTATGAATATGTGTATCACTAAGATCGAGATCCAATGAACTATTTTCATTGGGTGTGTAACCATATAAAGTTTTATTCATGTAAACAGAACAACAATTTATTCTTTTACTTAAATGAATAACCGTATTACAATAAACATGATCAAATCATATTCATGCTCAACGCAAACACCAAATAACACTTATTTAGTTTCAACACTAATCCCGAAATTATAGGGAGTGTGCGATGATGATCATATCAATCTTGGAACCACTTCCAACACACATCGTCACTTCACCCTTAACTAGTCTCTGTTTATTCTGCAACTCCCGTTTCGAGTTACTAATCTTAGCAACTGAACTAGTATCAAATACTTAGGGTTTGCTATAAACACTAGTAAAGTACACATCAATAACATGTATATCAAATATACTTATGTTCACTTTGCCATCCTTCTTATCCGCCAATCACTTGGGGTGATTCCGTTTCCGGTGACCAGTCCCTTTGCAGTAGAAGCACTTAGTCTCAGGCTTAGGACCAGACTTGGGCTTCTTCACTTGAGCAGCAACTTGCTTGCCGTTCTTCTTGAAGTTCCCCTTCTTCCCTTTGCCCTTTTCTTGAAACTAGTGGTCTTATCAACCATCAACACTTGATGTTTTTCTTGATTTCTACCTTCATTGATTTCATCATCACGAAGAGCTTGGGAGTTGTTTCCGTTATCCCTTGCATATTATAGTTCATCACGAAGTTCTACTAACTTGGTGATGGTGACTAGAGAATTCTGTCAATCACTATCTTATCTGGAAGATTAACTCCCACTTGATTCAAGCGATTGTAGTACCCAGACAATCTGAGCACATGCTCACTAGTTGAGCGATTCTCCTCCATCTTTTAGCTATAGAACTTGTTGGAGACTTCATATCTCACAACTCGGGTATTTGCTTGAAATATTAACTTCAACTCCTGGAACATCTCATATGGTCCATGACGTTCAAAACGTCTTTGAAGTCCCGATTCTAAGCCGTTAAGCATGGTGCACTTAAACTATCAAGTAGTCATCATATTGAGCTAGCTAAACGTTCATAACGTTTGCATCTGCTCCTGCAATAGGTCTGTCACCTAGCGGTGCATCAAGGACATAATTCTTCTGTGCAGCAATGAGGATAATCCTCAGATCACGGATCCAATCCGCATCATTGCTACTAACATCTTTCAACACAATTTTCTCTAGGAACATATCAAAATAAACACAGGGAAGCAACAACGCGAGCTATTGATCTATAATTTGCAAAATACTACCAGGACTAAGTTCATGATAAATTTAAGTTCAATTAATCATATTACTTAAGAACTCCCACTTAGACAGACATCCCTCTAATCCTCTAAGTGATCACGTGATCCAAATCAACTAAACCATGTCCGATCATCACGTGAGATGGAGTAGTTTCAATGGTGAACATCACTATGTTGATCATATCTACTATATGATTCACGCTCGACCTTTCGGTCTCCGTGTTCCGAGGCCATATCTGTATATGCTAGGCTCGTCAAGTTTAACCTGAGTATTCTGCGTGCGCAACTGTTTTGCACCCGTTGTATTTGAACGTAGAGCCTATCACACCCGATCATCACGTGGTGTCTCAGCACGAAGAACTTTCGCAACGGTGCATACTCAGGGAGAACACTTCTTGATAATTTAGTGAGAGATCATCTTATAATGCTACCGTCAATCAAAGCAAGATAAGATGCATAAAAAGATAAACATCACATGCAATCAATATAAGTGATATGATATGGCCATCATCATCTTGTGCTTGTGATCTCCATCTCCGAAGCACCGTCATGATCACCATCGTCACCGGCGCGACACCTTGATCTCCATCGTAGCATCGTTGTCGTCTCGCCAATCTTATGCTTCCACGACTATCACTACCGTTTAGTAATAAAGTAAAGCATTACATCGCGATTGCATTGCATACAATAAAGCGACAACCATATGGCTCCTGCCAGTTGCCGATAACTCGGTTACAAAACATGATCATCTCATACAATAAAATTCAGCATCATGCCTTGACCATATCACATCACAACATGCCCTGCAAAAACAAGTTAGACGTCCTCTACTTTGTTGTTGCAAGTTTTACGTGGCTGCTACGGGCTTAAGTAAGAACCAATCTCACCTACGCATCAAAACCACAACGATAGTTTGTCAAATAGACTCCGTTTTAACCTTCTCAAGGACCGGGCGTAGCCATACTCGGTTCAACTAAAGTTGGAGAGACAGTCGCCCGCAAGCCATCTATGTGCAAAGCACGTCGAGGGAACCGGTCTCGCGTAAGCGTACGCGTAAGGTTGGTCCGGGTCGTCTCGTCCAACAATACCGCCGAACCAAAGTATGACATGCTGGTAGGCAGTATGACTTGTATCGTCCACAACTCACTTGTGTTCTACTCGTGCATATAACATCAACATAAATAACCTAGGCTCGGATGCCACTGTTGGGTTTCATAGTAATTTCAAAAAAATTCCTACGCACACGCAAGATCATGTGATGCATATAGCAACGAGAGGGGAGTGTATCTTCATACCCTTGAAGATTGCTAAGCGGAAGCGTTTATCAACGCGGTTGATGTAGTCGTACGTCTTCACGGCCCGACCGATCAAGCACCGAAACTACGGCACCTCCGAGTTCTAGCACACGTTCAGCTCGATGACGTCCCTCGAACTCCGATCCAGCCGAGTGTCGAGGGAGAGTTCCGTCAGCACGACGGTGTGGTGACGATCTTGATGTTCTACCGTCGCAGGGCTTCGCCTAAGCACCGCTACGATATTATCGAGGTGGACTATGGTGGAGGGGGGCACCGCACACGGCTAAGAGATCCAAGGGATCAATTGTTGTGTCTTTGGTGCTAGCCCTGCCCCTCTATTTATATGTTGAGCCCCGGGGTCGAAACTTGGAGCAAAAGCCTCCTCAAAGTCGGTTTTTCCCGAAAGGCAAGAGTCCCACTCGGACTCCAGGACCAAACGCCACAATCCTTGGCGTCTGGCCCAGACGCCATGGGCCTCGGCGTCTGGCCCAGGGCCAGACGCCAGGGTCTCCGGCATTTGGCCCCCTGGCCTCCGCAAAACTCCTTTTGCACCGATCTAAAGCCTCATGGGCTTGACCCCTTGGCCTAACCATATCATCCAATATATGAATCTTTACGTCTCGACCATTTCGAGACTCCTCGTCATGTCCCCAATCTCATCCGGGACTCCGAACTCCTTCGGTACATCAAAACATGTAAACTCATAATATAACTGTCATCGTAACCTTAAGCGTGCGGACCCTACGGGTTCGAGAACAATGTAGACATGACCGAGACACGTCTCCGGTCAATAACCAATAGCGGGACCTGGATGCCCATATTGGCTCCTACATATTCTACGAAGATCTTTATCGGTCAGACCGCATAACAACATACGTTGTTCCCTTTGTCATCGGTATGTTACTTGCCCGAGATTCGATCGTCGGTATCCAATACCTAGTTCAATCTCGTTACTGGCAAGTCTCTTTACTCGTTCCGTAATACATCATCTCACAACTAACATATTAGTTGCAGTGCTTGCAAGGCTTATGTGATGTGCATTACCGAGAGGGCCCAGAGATACCTCTCCGACAATCGGAGTGACAAATCCTAATCTCGAAATACGCCAACCCAACATCGACCATTTGGAGACACCTGTAGTACTCCTTTATAATCACCCAGTTACGTTGTGACGTTTGGTAGTACCCAAAGTGTTCCTCCGGTAAACGGGAGTTGCATAATCTCATAGTCATAGGAACATGTATAAGTCATGAAGAAAGCAATAGCAACATACTAAACGATCAGGTGCTAAGCTAATGGAATGGGTCATGTCAATCAGATCATTCAACTAATGATGTGACCTCGTTAATCAAATAACAACTCATTGTCTATGGTTAGGAAACATAACCATCTTTGATTAACGAGCTAGTCAAGTAGAGGCATACTAGTGACACTCTGTTTGTCTATGTATTCACACATGTATTATGTTTCCGGTTAATACAATTCTAGCATGAATAATAAACATTTATCATGATATAAGGAAATAAATAATAACTTTATTATTGCCTCTAGGGCATATTTCCTTCAGCGGCGACCTTCCCCCCTCGTCATCCTGGATCCCACCGGACCCGAGGCGTGCGGGCGCGGCGGCGACCTGCAAGGGAAGGGCGACACTCGAATCGATCCAGCGCCATGGATCGTTCCCTGCGGGAGAAAGAGAAAATGAGGGAGAGAGAAGGAAGGAGAGGAAGCAGAAAGAGAGAGGAAAGAGGAGAGGGAGGTGCAGCGTTGACCGACGGCTCGCGCGGTGGTGCGGCAGACGGCGGCCTCAGCGGGTGTGCGACGACACCACGCAGCTCCTGTGCCGCGCAACCCTCTCCTCGCAGGCTCAACAGGAGGTTCCCAAGCCAGCTCGGGCCGCTGCTACCTCTTCCTCGCCGCCCAACAGGTCGCCGTGCTGGGGGAGCAGGGTAGCATCGGGTCCACAGGCTGGGGTGGAGGCCTTCCCAACTCAGACTGCGCGTCCTCCTCTTCGCCGCGTCATCGCCCTGGCCAGCTGAGCACCAACCCGACGGCTCCGGCATCCGATGCCAACACAACGAGGTGAGCTTCACCAAATACTCTCTCTCTCTCTACCTATCTCTTCATGCGGCCCCCTCCCTCTCTGTAATCTTTCGAGATTGATTTTGTTTCCAGGTTATACTCCAATCAAACATGTGAATATTTACCAGAGTGCTTCAAGATCGATCTGATGATCCACTACCGCTCTGCTGTTGGGACTAATTTGGATGGGAATGGTGATTTGATGGTTGATTATGATTACTTGGTTCTTGCTCTTGGAGTTACTATGAATACATTCAACACTCCAGGTGTGATGGAGCATTGCCACTTTCTGAAGGTAAAATCCTGATTGGCATTGTGTGTCTCTTTACTGTTCTGCTATTTCTCATGTTTAAATCCTGAGATGTAAGTTACAGTTTAATTTCCTGCAAACTCTTGAGATATATGGTATTTGTACCGTGCAGTATTAATCATATCTTGTGCTTACAGCCTCACATGGTAAATGTCAGGTAGTGGAGGATGCCCAAAAGATTCGGAAGAGCGTGATAGACTGCTTTGAAAAGGCGTCACTTCCTAACCTCAGTGAAGAGGAGAAAAGGAAGATCCTTCACTTTGTGATTATCAGTGGTGGACCTACTGGGGTTGAATTTGCTGTGGAGTTGCATGATTTTCTTGTCGAAGATCTGGTGAAGCTATATCCTGCAATTGAAGAAAACTCTCAACTCCTACTTGCGCTCCGCCTCTTCCTCCTTTTCATCGCTCAATAGGAGGCAGCTCATCTGGCCGTGCAGCAGACCACGTCCTGAGCGGGTCGGTGACGGCGGTTGCAGCTGGTGCACGATGGCGATTCCAACGACAACAGGAATCTGCAACTTGTTAGACTTCTTTGCAACCCCAACAAGGCCCTCATCTGCTTTGTCTACATATATGCATGATTTCTATGATTGGAATCAGATAGCACTAACTATGTGTCAGACTGCTAATATTTATTTGCTTGATGATCCTTGAAGCGCACTCTACGCTCATACATGATCCCACATATTCTAGGTATAATGATACTATCTTTAGTGTTCTATTCACGGGAATTTGACAAGTCACTGCTTAAGATTTCTTAACTTTTGTACAGATGCTTTCTTGAGGCTTTGGCTAAAAATCTGTGGTGTACGTCACTCATCAGGTTGAGTTTTTACCAGTTGCTGATCTTATTATTCTGGTTATATTGTCATGAGTAAAAAAATAGTGCACTTCTTTTTGAGGAATCTTCATGCATATTTGTTGCATCCTTACAAAGTAATTGTACTTTAGGTAACTCTGACGGGCTAATGCCTTAAGCTGGGACATACAACAAAATACTTATTTTATGGGAGGAGTTTATGGAACTGGGTAGTGCTCATCAGGATGCTCTTGCAGCAATTGACACAATCGATGTGGCTAATGGAGCCAGTGAGTAACCTTGCCACCCTTCAGTATGGTCAGTTTTAATATATACTACAATTTCTGTATGCAAGAGTGACCTTCTACTACTCTAAATGTAGTGTTCCGTTTAAAAATAAATTCCATGCAAAGATTTAATGTGTACGATCGAACTATCTTTAGTTTATCAAGGTACTCTTTCTAATATTTTACTGTAATAGCAGGTTTTAGCCAATATTTAGTATTGAGGTGTTGATGACAGCAAATACTATCCTGCTTGTCTGTTTTCTAGACGTGTTTCTATATGCTTTTCAGTTGTTAGTTGTGATACTTTTTATTGTCTTTCGAAATTAAGATGTGCTCTGTATATGTGATGATACTATATACTTTCTATAGTTATTGAACTATATACCATTTTTTTATTTATGCTTATGGAGTGCTTAGTTAATTGCTTGCAAGTAGATTTTATAGATACCAATAGAAATAATAACTTGGGATTTATTTCTGTTCAACCTCTGTGATCTAGATGAGCAAAGCAACAACTTTGGCTTTATTTCTTTGTGATGTAGATGAGCAAAACAGTAACTTGGATTTTAATTTTGTTCTCTATGATGTAGATTAGCAAGATTTTTAACCAACAAAGTAATTTATTTTAGTATGGTTTTGTCACTATGATTGGTAATATGAAGTTTATTTATTCTAGGTTCCTATCTTTAGACAGTCACATCCACGTTCGTACTTTTAGAATAGTTGTTGCAACGGGGAAGAGCATTTCTGCAATAGCAAGATATCAGGACCCAATGGGCATAGGCCGAACCAACCACCATCACTATTGCTTCAGGATTAGATAGCCAACTTCCACTCATGAGGTAAGTTTGCTTACTCTACTTTCAGTGTACTGTGCAAATATGTTGGTTAGAAATTTTGCTATGTGTCTGTCAAGTTGATTAGATATGAAAAATATGCTCTATAATACCCACATAATACTTGTTTAAATTGGCTTTTCCCTGGTTCATCAGTGCACACATGAAACCGGTAATAAGAAGAGAATCACCTGATTTTTTATAGTCTATTTTAGTAAGCATGTTCATAATATTAGGATAGTTTAATTTGAGAACAATTGGCTGGAGGAACGATGTAATTTGATACTCTGTTATGTTGATCTCCAGAGAAATTTGGTTTTTGGTTTTTCATTGATGTACGTTAATCTGTTGTGGATCTTGTTTGCTTGCACCAATTATATGGGTAACAATTAGAGGGGAACTTTTGGAACTCATACTATTTCAGTTAATGTTCAAAGCAACTTTCCTGTGTGAATCTGATAATCTCACTGAAACCTGTGTTTCATTGTGTATATTCAGCCTGTCGAGTCAAGTTTCAGACTGATCATGTATCCCCTTGATATTCACTGGATGGAATCCCCTGTCTTACTCAAACTGAACCTTCTACAAACATCGGAAAAGCAACAGTAGTAAAGATGGATAGAAATTCCAAAAATAAGGTTAGTTCTTTTTTGTTGTGTATCATTCTCTTTACCGTTCCTTTTGGTACTAGACTCCAAAAAAGAGGCAATCGGAAATATTTAGGTCCACTGAAAAGTAATTCTGGAGCTCGCAGAGTTCTCATTTTTCAGATTTGCAGTAGTATTCGCTTTTGGTTTACATGATATTGGTTGTATCTCCCTGACAACTGCTCTTCGGTTGGTGTAGGTGTTTTTTATGGATGTAGCTGGTTGCGATGAAGCTAAACAAGAAATAATGCTATCACTTATTACCTTTGTCCTTCAAATTTGAGTATAGGCCTGCGAAATAATGAATATTTGTGTCTCATTGCTCCAGCATGGTCAATAAAGATATGTTGACCCAGGAAATGTGGGTTTATCATAGGTCCTACTGTATACGTTGATATATGAAATATGACATTTCCGGTTATATGCTATCACTTATTACCTCTGTCCTTTGCATTGAGTATAGGCCTGTGAAATAATGGTGTATTTGTGTGTTGATTCGTCTGTTTTCCTTCATGTTCTGGTTCTAAGGTACCAGGACAGACCCAGAGTTATTTGTAAAAAAGTGCTTTCCAATGTACCAATATTTTGTATCCTTTCTAATGCTTAAAAAAGAGGCGAATAATTCTTTTAGAATATGTAATATCCGACATGTGTAACGCACCTTAAGAGACTACTAAGTTATCCTGTATAATTGGCACGCCCTACTTTTGTAGTAATAAATATATCATGTGCTGCTTCATACAGGTGATACATTGCATTTACCATAGTATTTGATTACATATGATAACATAAAATCTGTTTTTTCCTTAGCGGTTCGGCACACTTAGTGCATAGAAACAGAGTACAGGCCAATTGATTAGATGCATTAGTTAAGAACACTGATTTTTTTTTGGAAAGCTTCATCATGCATCGATATTGGTTTCGCCTTACTGCCACTCAGAGGTTGGATGGAGCATCAAGGATTTCAGGCTTGGGGTGGCCACATGTTGCAGGATAGCAGGAAGAGTTGGATGTGTTCTGCAGAGACCAGGTGATCAATGTCGTGTACAACACTTCTAAATTTGGTCATTTATTTATCCTCATAGCTGGTTCCCTTGATACTTTTTCTTAGAAATATGATCAAAGATACAAAAAGTTTTACTTCTGAAGCAGAAGTGGCAGTATAGTGTGCATGCCGTATTGACCTGTTCATGCCAATGGCAGAAGTATCTGATTCATCCGACCTAATTCAAGTTAACTTGAGTGCAGCAGTAGATAAACATTCACTTACAAATTCTACTCCAAATGGACAGTAATAGTAGTACGTGGGCAGTGTAAAATGTGTTTTTGTTAGTTCAGTGAAAATTAGAGATCAACCTGATGGTACTTCATTTTTATTCTAATCTGCCAAATGCTATTAAGGAAATGAAGTTTCTTCCTCGATCAAGTTATCAGTCCTTGGTTCACTCTTGCCCTTTGCGCTGGATGAGACGGGGAGGAGGAGGAGGAGGAGAGTGTGGGGGCATCTGGAGAGGAGCGAGGGGTGAGAAGTAGCAAGAGGTTCCTTAATAGCATTTGGCAGATTAGAATAAAATTGAAGTACCATCAGGTTGATCTCTATTTTTCATTGAACTAACAAAAACACATTTGCTCCACATTTCCCTTTGCGCTGTCAGTGAAAATGTTATACGTCTTAGCTACCTCTGCTCGCTTTCGATGTTCAGTTCACTACTTTACTACTCTTTCCTTAATTTCGAGAGGACACAGGAGAGGGAGCTACAATGGCAGGAGAAGAATGCAACGAGGTGCGGTCTTCTGTTCGATGCCAAGGGCCTGTCCGGCAGTGATTTCCTCGGTGAGTACTCCACTACACGCCTTCCGTCGAATCTGGAGAAGAACATTTATCACCACCACCATGCATGTTCTTGGCTTGGCTTGGGGTTCGTCTGCTAATGGAGATTGATCTAATTTTACCTGTACTTGCAGGGATGATCTAGATGATATAACAAAAGGATTATATATGCATTTGTGTGCTTCAGAAAAGGTTACTGCTACATTCAACTTTTCACCAGAAATGATTCGTATATCCTGAAGATGTTGCTAGCGTCTTGAAGGATTACTTATATTTGCTCCCTAATTTCCTGGATTATACGAAGTGAGTTGGATCATCGAGGGTTGGCGAATATTCAAATTTGTTTTGTTCTTTAGACCAGACATTAGCCCTTTCTCTCTATTTAACATATTTCAAGT
Organism: Triticum aestivum; assembly: GCF_018294505.1. Taxonomy (NCBI): domain Eukaryota; kingdom Viridiplantae; phylum Streptophyta; class Magnoliopsida; order Poales; family Poaceae; genus Triticum; species Triticum aestivum. The sequence goes on from NC_057806.1 coordinate 4,910,197, forward strand.
TCTCATGTTACATTATACTCCCCCCGTCCCATAATGTAAGACGTTTTTTGACATTAATGTAGTGTAAAAAAAAGTCTTACATTATGGGACGGAGGGAGTAGTAAATATTCAATTCACTTCTATTTTGTAGACAGGTCATTAGCCTTTTCTCTCTATTTAACACATTTCAAGTTCTCATGTTACATCAAAAGTACGCTGGTTAGGATGTTTGCAACATGCCGTGTGTTGTAATCTTTGTCCACTGTACATGCACATATTAAATACTTTCATTAGTACTTTTACATATTTCAAGTTCTCATTGTTCAGTTTGTTGGTTTAATAGAGAATGTTCCTGATCCTTACTTTCATAGGTACATTTAGAAGTCACAATAGAGAAGGTTCGTAGCCTTGGCTCCAAAGCTTCAAGCTCTTATAGAAATTAGAATTGAGGGCCTTTTAAAATGAGTCCTGCATAATAGTGTTTTTCAGTAGGATGCAGAATTTTTGTTTGTCTGATCGGCTATCCTTGGTGCTGATTTACGTACTGATTTCATCATCATATAACTACAATAAAGAAGCTGTGTGTATAAATATTTCTAACTGCTGATACTTTGCATCAGTGATTTCAATTCTGTTGGTCCTCCTTAACATTGCTTGGGAATGTGAGGCTTAAAAGTTTCAACCCTGTGCAATCTGCTTCTCGGGTGTGGGTTTGTGTCTGACTAATTAACGGTTCTGTTAATACTGATATGTCCTTGTACATTATATGGGTATTGCATCGCTTGTACTTATAGTAAGTGGAAATTTTTCTCATATGTTTCAATATGTCCCCGAATAATATTAATGTACACTCTTTCAATACATGGCTTACCCTTGGCCTTTACGCCATTGGCGCAACTGGTCATCTAGTACCAAGAGAGGATGAAACCCCTAGAAGGAATTTGGCAGCAGAGAGCACGGCCTTGCTTCCAGATTCACTGACGGCGAAGAGATTTTCACAGGCGGGGGAGCTATACATTGATCGAGAGTAACAATTAATTAATTAATTAAACAGTTGCGTTTACATCTTGAGTAAGCTGAATGATGAAAAAATCAAGAGTGAACTGATGACTCATGAAAAAATGGATGAGACGGACCTGATTCCTCGTCGCGTTTCATCTTGGCCAAGTCGGCATCGCTGATAACCCACGCGTCCGGATCTCTCCACACAATCACCTTCTTCTTCTTCTCCGGCAAGGCCAAGGGATCATCTCGGCCGGACCTCTTCGCACCCGCCGCACTCATCTTCTTTCTTGGAACCCGATTGAGGAACCAACCGAACTAGTCTGCCAATCGCGCGACTGTGTCGTGGTGGCGGATCCTCCAATCGCGCCGCCGCCGGCTGTGACGGCCTGACGGGGATACCAGTGGGGAATTATTCGTCGAGTGTTTTTTTTTATTCGTGGAGAAGTAGGTTTTTATTTTTATTTTTGAGACAATCTCGCGAAGCCTCCTATTTCGCGACCTGCGCGATGGAGAACGCTTTTGGGCTGGCCCATGAGCAGGGCGGGCGCCTCTTTCGTTTTTGTCTTTTTGCTTCATTAAAAACTGTTCAGCATTTCAAACAAAAATTGAATTTCAAAAATCTTCACAAATTTTCAAAAAAATATCGAATTCAGAAAATGGTTTTGAATTTATAAGGAAACGTTTGTGGATTTGAAAGATGTTCATGATTTCAAAAGAACATGCTTGAACTTGTAAAAAAGGTTAATGGATCGCCAATTTGTAAAAACAATATTAAAAAATGTGAATAATGGTCATGATTTCAAAAAAATATTCATGTCAAAGAATCACAAATTCAAAAAATGTTTGTGGATTCGAATGATGCTCGTAAAAATGAAAAAAAAGTAAAATAAAAAAAAAGATGAGAACAAGCAGTCTAGGAAGGTTCTAGAACCTGAGAGACCTATGCTGCCTGGGCCAGGCCAATGTTGCTTAGCAAGTGAGGGGATACGGTTTGGTCGACTTTGGCCGACCTACGCGATAAATAGGACAACGTTGTTTCAGGACACCCTGATTCTTATGTGTCTAGCTCGGCATGCGGCTACACGAGTCGTGCCTGGTCCATGATGCGTGTGTGCAGTGCCCGTCTGTCGAGGTGAGGCCATGAGCCGGCACGGCACGCCCTGTGTTATCTCTACCTACTATTAAAAGGGAGTTGATAAATACTCCCTTCTTTTAGAATTACTTATCGCAGAAATGAATGTATCTAGATGTATTTTAGTTTTAGATACATTTATTTTCAAGACAAGTAATTTCGAACGGAGGGAGTAATGGTTAGTCATCCAACACCCCCTATGATGGCACGTCGCTATTTGCATGGTGTGTCATGCATCTCCCGTGTGCGCCTAGCCTATGGTGGGCCTGGCCCGACATGCTTATAATCGGGTCATGCCAACACGTGAGCTGCCTAGGGCCGTTCCTAGGTCGCGAGGTTGGGCACGGCTGCCGGCACATCATGACCCATTTACTTTTTTTAGAATTTTTTTTGAGACAACCTCGCATGTTTTATTCATTGTTCATAATGTTTACAGGTAGAAAATCAAGCTCTCCTGGTTGGCCCAGCCACACATGACGGCCAAACCCTAACGACAAAGCATCTCTAGCGAGATCGTGAGCCTCGAAGTTCGAGCTCCTAAACTCATGAACTACTTTACATGAAATAAAAGAGTTTGCACGAAGTATTATCTCATGCACTATAGCTACATACCCAGCCGCCGAGTTCTTCTGGACATCATCTACCGCCCCCTTGCAGTCCGTTGCAATCTGAATTGAATTTTCATATAGATCCTCCGCCAAAGCTTGACCCTCCCGTACAGCTATCGCCTCCAGTGTACTTGCATAAGTGATGAACTCGAGTTTTAGAGCCGAAGCACCCAAGAATCTACCATTGTGGTCTCGGCACACCACTCCCGTTGCAGCACACTCCCCTTGCATGGACACTGCCGCGTCCACATTCATCTTTGCATGACCCTCGGGCGGGGATAACCACGTAGATTGTCCGATGCTGGCTCGCTTCGGTCCTCCTCTAACTCCTTTATCTAACATCTCCAAATCCCTTATGTAGCAGGTTATGAAAGAGTTAGTAGAAAAAGGACTGTCAAAGATCTCTTCACAGAAACTAGTCACGGAAGATCCGGTCTCCTGAATAATCCCTTCCCCGGGGAAAAAAAAAGTGGACGAATAAATCCCCACTGGCCGCCGGCGGCGGCTGCGGCGGCGCGATTGCGAGAGGATCGGTTGATTCCTCGATCGGGTGGGTTCCAGGCGGAGGCCATCCGGGAAAGAAGACGAGCGCGGGTCCAACAAGAAAAGGAGCATGGCGGCTTATCCGACCATACGAGACGATCCCTTGGCGGAGAAAAAGAGGAAGTTGGATGTGTGGAGCGAGGAGGAAGAGGTCTCGTCGCCCGATCCGTCCGTGTGGGTTCACCCTGATGACTACTTGGCGGCCAGACGCGACGAAGAATCAGGTCCGTCTCATCCATTTTTATTCCATCAGTTCATACTATATTTATTTATTTGTTTATTTATGCTCCTGCTGCCTGCCTGCCTGTAGCTCCCCGCCCTGTGAAAATCCCCACGCTCGATCGCTTCAAGCCCCCGACTCGGTTTCACATTGCCGAGCTCTTCTCCGTCCGTGAATCCGGTGTTAGGTTGATCTCCTCCGTGTGGGCCCAACGGCCCACCGGGCCCTTAGATCCGCGCCCTGATCGGGGGCGCCCAACCCTCAATATGGTTGGTGGGCCCCTGTGACCCGTGCTATATAAATAGAGGTGGGGGCCAGGGCACGAGTGACGAGGTTAATCGCTGCCACAATCCTCACCTACAATCCCTACCGATCTAGGGTTAGCGCGGTGCTCACGGGAAGCTCCACCACTGCCGCCGTCCACTCTCTGTCCACATCGTCATCGGCCCCTACTTCACCATGGCCGGCGCTGGATCGAGCTCGTCTGGACAGGCAGAAGGTAGGTTCACCGGGATGATCTAGCCTACCCCGATCCAAAGGATCTATCAATGGTATCAGATGCCACTGGCTAGATTAGTTCGGTACAAATAAACAAAAAAACAGAAAAAGAAAAAGAGATCCCCTTCCCCAAAGAACCCTAGACAGGGCAAAGAACGAATCCTTCACGGAAACGGAAAAAGTAGCGCCGCCGCAAGGCCGCGCCGTTCCTCTCGATCTCGATGCGCATCGGCAAGCCGAGGCATCGAGAAGAAGAACACCACCCCTTTTTAGGGGCAAAGATCACCACCACCGATCCATTCGACGGCGGCGCGCTCACCGCAAGGGGAACGCGCGACCGGCGAAGGGGTCAGCAGAGGCGCAGCCGCTCCGTCCATCTAGGTCGCTGTCGTGCGGCAGTTGCCTCTCTTTCTCTCTGTGGGGAGGTGGTGGATGGAGACAGTACATAGAAAGGAGGGGAAAAGGATATGGGAGGGGCTCCGGCGCGGTGGTAGATCCACGGCGTCGCCGGCGGCCGGCGGACGGCGCAGCTCCAACCGCACCGCCACTCGACCGTCGTCGCGCGCAGTGGGGAAGAGGAGGGCTCAGCGGCGCTGCTCTCTCTCTGCCACAGGAGAAAGAAAAGGGAGGAAAGAAAGGGAGAGGCGCGCGCGGCGCGGTGGCTCTCGCCGCCGTCGCAGCAGTTCTTCTCTGCCTCGCCGCTGAGAGAGAAAGGAACGAGCGAGAGAGGCAGCGAGCGGCGCGGGGGAGAGAGAAATGACCGAGGGTTTCGGTCGATCCCCTCGCTCCCTCGATTTTGATCCAGCGAAAGCCACGGGCCACCGTTGGATCGCGATGGACGATCTAGATATAAACCCTAGAGCGTTGCGGGCCTTCTGGGCCAAAAGTGGACGAGGCCGGCGGCGGCAGCGCGCGCACTGGCGCTGGACCGAGGCCACAGCCGCGGGCGGCACGCAGGCCAGGCCGTGGGCTGGCTTTTTCAGCTTAGGGCCACGAGCGCTGGGTTCTGCTGCGGCTAATTCTTGATTTTCCAGGAAAAGAAAGGTCTCTGAAAAGTAAAAGAAAAGTTTCTGATATTTTTTGATTGTTCAGAAAATAGAGTGTTTCTGAAAAGTAAAATGCAAATTTCTGAAAAGAAATGTTCATGAATTTTATATAGAGAATAATAAAGTTCATGATTTTTTTTCGGTCAAAGAAAGTTTCTGTAATTAATAAAAAGTTCATGAATTTTTTTATTCATGTTTTTCCGTTGCGTCAATAATTAGTGCTCTTTTACAAAGAAAAAAAAGTTTACATAGTATTATGTTTTTAAGAGCATGTTAAAGTGATTATTAGAATGAATATGATTATGTTATGTTTATGACCAACGTTATTAATAACATGATCATGTTTTATTATTGAAATTAAAAGGTGCTCTTTTAAAAGTGAATAAAGCTAAAGTAAAAGATTAAATTGTTGCTTCTCTAATGCATTTTTAACCAACCGGTTAAAATTGCTTAGAGAGTAAAAGAGTACAGAATTGTTTTTGAATAGAATATTGTAAAGTTTCCGCTGCAAAGTAAAAGTTTTATCCTCCAATTAAATTGGAACCAACGGGAAAATTTAATTGGAAGAAATGTTCTTAGCAATGTTTTTTCCCTATGGGTGAAATAAGATGCACATAGTTTTCGCTATGACAGAAGAAAGATATTTGTTTTAAAGTTAAAATATGGTATTGTTATTTTCTGACCAACGTTGGTGATAACAGTGCTATAATCCAAAGTTTAAATCTCTGATAAATTTTGTATCAAAGTGATCAATTTTTAGAGAACGGATAAAGATCAAGAAATGCTCTTGAACTAGAAAAATGTATATTTCTTGTTCCCGCTGCAATAAAGTTGATGATGATGATTAATTCTTAGCAAAGTTGTTTAATAGAAATACTATCATCACACTGTTTATGAGTTATATGCATTATTTCCATTTCCTCCCAACGGTGATGTGGAATTAATGTAGAAGGATGATGTTTATTCTAATTCTGCCACAACGGTGATTTAGAATATAAAAGAAAGTTTCAAAAGTTTAATGTGCATTTTTTTAACCAGACCAACGTAGGGTTATTTTTATGCCCATTATTATTGATTATTGGCTATGTTTTCTCAGATAAAAGTTTTCCATGCTTTCATTCGTGAAAGCGAATGGCTGGGTACTTGTGACCCGAAAGATGACTAAGAAAGGTCATAACGTGAGGGAGTATGTTCTCTCTAAAGAATGGCATCAAAAGAAAAGAGATAGATCATGGAGAGTCTTGATTGATGAAGGTCTTTCATGTACTCTCTATGAGGAAGATTTTTCAGTCAACATGATTTGAGATGAAACAAACAACATGCGTGCTTAATTTAACCAACGTCGGATCAAGCATGTGTGTCAAAGAGCATTCGGATTTATTCGTAAATTTGATGATTGAATATGCAGTCAAAAGAGCCAATTCTGGCATTTATGTTCCCTTACAGGGAATTACCCTCATGGCGGGAAAAGATGATTATGATAAAACCTGCATGGCGGGAAAAGTCTGGAAAAATACCTGCGTAACGGGGTAAAGCTGATATAATATTATGTCAAAAATCCCGTATGGCAGGAGAAATTCTGGCAAGACAAAGATATGATAACTCATGTGCTTTTAATGTATCCCACCCTGGGAGAAAAGAATGGAGTAGCTAAAAGGCGCAACCGTACACTTATGGGTATGGTGCGCAGCATGATGAGTTATTCCAACTTGCCATTGGGATTCTGGATGAAGGCACTTGAAACCAACATTCACATTCTCAATACAGTACCAAGCAAGTCGGTGCCCAAAACACCGTACGAGCTATGGACAGGAAGGGTGCCCTCCCTACAACACTTCAGTGTGTGGGGGTGCCCTGCTGAGGCCAAAATGTTTAACCCAAACATTGCAAAGTTAGATCCCAAAACAGTGAGTTGCCACTTCATTGGCTATACAGACAGATCAAAGGGTTTTCGTTTCTACTGCCTAGATAGATATACAAAGTTTGTAGAAACGAGACATGCAGTCTTCTTAGAGGACGAAATGATGAGGGGGAGCTTGGTAGCTCGGGAAATTGATCTTGAGGAGAAGAGGGTGCATGCACCTAATCCGATGATTCAGGAGCCTTTTTTCTCACTAACAGTTGCAACTCCATCCATGACGACTATGGGAGTAGACCCGGAACCTGTCCGACAGGAGCCGACTGAACCAGTTGTTGAGCATGAAAGGGAGGTGCAGCAGCAAAATTTAGAAGAAGTGCCAGAAGTTGAGGCACAAAATGTGCCAGAAACTGAGGCCCTTAGAAGGTCTACAAGACCAAGAAAGTCAGCTATTTCTACTGACTTTAAAGTTTATAACACAGAAATGGTTCATATGGAAAAAGATCCCACCTCATATGAAGAAGCCATGAGAAGCCCTCATTCATCGAAGTGGATGAAGGCAATGGAAGACGAGATGAAATCGATGAGTTCCAAAGATGTTTGGGACTTAGAGGAAATTCCTAAAGGAGTCAAAACAGTAGGCTGTAAATGGGTCTACAAAATTAAGTATGACTCTAAAGGGAATATAGAAAAGTATAAAGCACGACTCATGGCAAAAGGATTTACACAAAGAGAAGGGATAGATTCCTTCAGAATCATAATGGCATTAGTTGCTCATTTTGATTTAGAGTTGCATCAAATGGATGTTAAGACGGCATTTCTGAATGGTGATTTAAAAGAAAAGGTCCACATGAAACAACCCAAGGGTTTTATCATGGAAGGCAAGGAAAATATGGGATGCCGCCTGAAGAAATCCATTTATGGATTAAGACAAGCCTCTAGACAGTGGTGTCTAAAGTTTAATCAAACGATTAAAAGTTTTGGATTTAAAGAAAATATTGAGGATAATTGCATTTATGCAAAGTTTAAAAATGGGAAATATATTTTCCTAATCTTGTATGTGGATAATATCCTGCTTGCTAGCAGTGATGTTAGTCTGCTATAAGAAACAAAGAAATTCTTATCCCCAAATTTTGACATAACAGATCTTGGTGAAGCATCATATGTTTTGGGCATAGAAATTCACCGAGATAGGAACAATGGAGTCTTAGAACAATGGAGCATATTTAGAAAAGATTCTTAAAAAGTATAATATGCATGCGAGTAAAGCCACACCTGCTCCTATAGTTAAGGGCGATAGTTTTGGGAAATTCCAATGCCCCAAGAACCAGTACGAGATCGATCAAATGAAAGAAGTACCATATGCTTCGGCAGTTGGCAGCTTACAGTATGCACAAGTGTGCACTCGCCCTGACTTAGCCTTTATCACCGGGGTACTCGGTAGATATCAAGAGAATCCAGGCATAGAGCACTGGAAGATGGTAAAGAAAGCATTGCGTTATGCGCAAGGCACGAAGGACTACATGCTAATGTACAGGAGAAGTGATTCCCTAGAGATAAAAGGGTATTCAGACGCAGATTTTGCGGGGGCAGAGATGATAGAAAATCCACGTTAGGATACGTCTTCACTCTCGCTGGGGGAGCTATTTCGCAGAAAAGCTCCAAACAGTCATTAGTTGCATCATCCATGATGTATGCATAATTCATAGCATAATTCGAAGCCACGGGGCAGGCGATATGGCTAAAGAAATCTGTACCCGACTTGAAAGTGGTAGATTGTATTCACAAACCATTAAAGATGTACTGTGACAACCAGTCCGCGGTATCCTATGCTCACAACAACAAGTCGAGTAATGCTGCCAAAACAATAGAGATAAAGTATTATGTTGTGAAAGATAAAATCCAGGATCACACTATAAGACTCGAGCATATAAGGACAAAGGATATGCTTGCGGATCCGCTAACGAAAGGCTTATCACCCAATGTGTTCAAGGAACACTTAGCCGGCATGGGTTTAAGGGAAAGCCTTATGATTCCTGGATAGGCCCAAAAGGAACAGAATTTGTTTTTGAACAAAACGTATGTTGTAGCTGTATGATTCTATCGGCAATTAAGCTGTGACGATGAAACATACTCTACGTACCAATATGTGATGAAACAAATAAACTAGAAAGTATAAGGTGAAAAGTAAAGTTGAGATCAAGGGGGAGAATGTTAGGTTGATCTCCTCCGTGTGGGCCCAACGGCCCACCGGGCCCTTAGATCCGCGCCCTGATCGGGGGCGCCCAACCCTCAATATGGTTGGTGGGCCCCTGTGACCCGCGCTATATAAACAGATGTGGGGGCCAGGGCACGAGTTACGAGGTTAATCGCTGCCACAATCCCCACCTACAATCCCTACCGATCTAGGGTTAGCGCGGTGCTCACGGGAAGCTCCACCACCGCCGCCGTCCACTCTCTGTCCACATCGTCATCGGCCCCTACTTCACCATGGCCGGCGCTGGATCGAGCTCGTCTGGACAGGCAGAAGGTAGGTTCACCGGGATGATCTAGCCTACCCCGATCCAAAGGATCTATCATCCGGAAGCCAGGCCGGGCTCTCCGCTGCCAAATTCCTTCTAGGGGTTTCATCCTCCCTTGGTCTGTAGTATGCGTACATATATGCAGCTTTGCTTTGCACCCCCTCTGTTTTGGATTGATTGATCCATCAACTTAATTTATGTATTGTGCTTGAATCACACAGTTGGTGAACCGCTGAGACGCTGCTCCGGCTTTTGGGTCGATTGGGATGCAGACAAGAAAACCGGCCTTGTTTTGACAACTGCGCGGCTGATTCGCACAAAGGACGCTCCTTACAGCGTCTGGACAGGCGGCCAAGAGTATGCCCCTAATGCTGATGTGAGTCAAATCTAGTGTTTCTTTTCCAGCCCAGCCGCTTCCACCCCCAAATAAATAAACAATTTAATCCCCGGTGTAGATCTAACTAGCTGCAATTCAAATGTTTTTTTGTGTGCAATTGGCCCTTTATAATAACAAAATGGAGACGGCATATGCGATTTGCTCACCAAGCATTGTTCAAAAGTCTTGTATAATCTGTTCCGGAACTTTTCTTTAGGTCGCTATTCAATTGCTAGATCGCACCAGTGCAAAGGACATGTTTTTGTGCTAGCTATTGGCCTTTTCTAGTTGATAACAACATGGAAACGGCATATGCGATTTGCTCACTAAGCATTTAAAAAATCTACATTCTGTTCTGGAACTTTTTTTTAAGGTTATTGTTCATTTGCTAGACGGCACCAATGCAAATGACATGTTTTTGTGCTGTTGGCCGTTTCTAATAATAACAAAACGAAAGCATCATATGTGATCTTCTTACTAAGCATTGTTCAAAAATCTTAGACATTCTGCCCCAGAACATTTTTCTTAGGTCAGTGTTCGTTTGCTAGATGGCACCAGTACAAAGTACATGTTTTTTGTTCTAGCTATTGGCCTTTTCTGATAACAAAATGGAAACATCATATGCCACTTGCTTACTAGGCATTGTTAAAAAAATCTTATAAAATCTGTTCTGGAACTTTTTTTAGGTCACTGTTCATTTGCTAAATGGCACTAGTGCAAAGGGCGAGCTGGTCTACTATCAGCCCCATTACGATATCGCTTTCTTGAATGTTGAGGTTGATCAACCAATCAAGTTACCATCTCTTTGTGAAAAAGATGTAGAATTTGCTCAAGAGGTTTTTCAGCTAGGAAGAGACAATTCCTTAAATCTAAGGATAACATATGCTAGGGCAGAATATCTGAATCCAACCATGTTTGAGCGGCACCACAACGTGTACTTTTGTTCTCCAGATGGCCCTGATGATTATAATAATGAGGTAATATATCTTATCATGAGATAGTTATATACATTACAACTTTGAGTTTTCTATGTCATTTTATGTTATATATTGCAAAATCTTATATTTTGTCCATATGAATTGTTGTAGTACGACAATGGGGGGTTAGTTATTGACTTGAATGGAAAAGTTGTTGGAATGGTCAACGACCCTGAGAGATTTGGGTCTTTTATACCTTCTTCCATTTTGCTCAATTGTTTGGATTCATGGAAGAAATATCGGTGCGTTTTTCCTCTCAGCTCTTTGATAGTACTCCCTCCATTCCCTTATACAAGGCCACAAACTCATATTACAGGTACCAAGACAAAATTTAATGACTCCTTTGCAAGTCAACTTTTTTTTCGTTAACCGGAATCATTAATACAATAATACATCACAAGCATGCAACGAATGAATGGGAAGGAAGTGGCTGAGTGCCATTATGACTACATGCATATAAGTATTAAAAAGTTGGTAGTAAGAGGAAACATCATTAATTTTTGTCTCGATTATTGTTGGTGGCCTTGTATTGATGCAAAATGTATTTTTGATAGTGACCTTGTATAAGGGAATGGAGGGAGTATCTATTATTGTTTGGTAATGTGTTCTCCCCTATTTTTTATTGTTGTTGTTATTAGTGGTCGAACTAGTGTCTATTGTCTCACTTTTACGCAATTTAATGGCCATAAGATGTTAAGATTTTGGAGGGCATGCCTGGCCCAGTGGTAGTCTCTCCACTTGTGGGCTAGAGGTCTTGGGTTAGAACCAGCCTCCTTGCAAAATTATTATGCAAGGGTAAGGCTGTCTAGAAAGCGCCTTCCCCAGACCCCACTTTGTTTGTGAGCTTTGAGCACTGGTATGCCCTTTCAGTTATGTTAAGATTTTCCAAATAGTATAGTCATTGTTGTGTTATATATATAGTGATATGCTTCAACAAGTGGTTGCAATAGATAATATAGGAACAATCATTTATAAGCGAATCAAGCACTGGATCTTTGATGGGGCCTAGACAGAAAGAAACAATTAGAACCACTCTTATAGACTATAAAATGTTTCATCATGACAACTATTTATAAGAGAGAACTGATAAGACTTTATAATTTTGCTTCGCATGTCTTTAGTACTATATAGCCATAGAGTAAAGTTAAATGGAAAACTTTGTTTTAGTTTTTTCTCTCATTTTTGATGGACATTTTTCCTGAACCCATCTTTTTTTAAGGATGGCTTGAATTTAAACTTAGGAGATATTTATGAACAAATGTTTTTGTGATACTCAATTGATCTCATCTAAATTTGATGTTTCAATTTTACGTAAAATCATGAAAAATCTTCTTTGAGCATATCTAACTACCATTAATGATTCATCCCCTTTGGGCCTTTTTGAAATCTATTTGAATCAAAATATTTGGTTAGTGATGGGAAATTTTAAACGTGTTAGATAGAAGTCCTTGTTCAAATAAAAAAGAAGATAGAAGTTGAATTCCACTAAAATGGCTTATTTTGGAAGCGTTACTTACCCATGTATACCTTGCTCGAAATATGTTAAATGGTACCTGATTTGGTGTAGGTACATTGGTCGGCCTCATCTTGGGATGAGGTTTGAGGCCATCAAGCTTCTAGAGCCTTCTCATGTTGACATGTTATGTCGTATGTATAACATTGATGACGGTCTTGTTGTTAGAGAGGTATATAATGCCTTCCTGAAGGTGCTCTTTTTCCCATGTGCATATGGTAATTATTTGGCAATTGAACCTTAGGTGTCGAAAGGATCTAATGGTGAGATATGTGGAATTCAAAAAGGTGATCTTATTGAATGTATTAAGGGAAAATGCATTTCTACCACAATTCAGGTGGGTGTATTAGAGATTTGTTAGGTTAATAAAGTGAAAATAAATTACACTTGTGATATTCCGTAGCTTCATGCTCGTGACTTCTATGTTTTTTTTTCCTGAAATTATCAGTTGGAAAATCTGTTGATGAGCATATGCAAAGGCCCTTCAGATAGTAAAAATGGCCGTAATACTGAAGTTCATATTTCTGTAAGTTCAGTTCTATCTTATAACGGTAGTTCGCTTGATCCCTGCCATTCATTCCTTTGTACAGAAGTATTATTAGCAAAATGTTAGCACTGAGAAATGTGTTATGCTAACTCCATAGGTTGGGTTATTTCAAACACTCAAAAAATGCCGAAGGACCGTAGAGTTGACTGCAACTGTATCAGACCTTGGAGAAGTTATTGCAAGAGGTACGCGTCTCCTCTTTTAACTAGTCCCATGATCCCATCTAGAAATTATCTAGATTATCAGTTCGATTCTCAAGTATGTATATTCCAGTTTTTGTAGATATATTATATTTTAATTCAATGGTGTAAGCTTATGTGCATTGTGCAATACACTCTCTTGTCATCCATGTGATGCTTACAATATCATACCATGCTATAAATTATGTTGATATTTTGGGAGTTTACATGGCTTTGGTAAATGGGCGTGTGCAGCAAGTAAATTGTTGAGAACAGAGTTCATCCATTTTTTCTGTCACCAAAGCATCCATGCTCCATGTTTCTTCGTTTTAGGTGCAGCTTTCTTCACTGGAGTTATCTTGTCATTTCCTTTGGCTGTGGGCTTCTTCATAGGAGTCATGTTGACATAAGTTTTCTTCCTAGAGTTAGGAAGACAATATAATATAGTTAGTACAGGTTCTTCAATCTATTTGCACATGTAAATATGTACAAATCAGATTAATACCTCTTGTAGTTAGCTATAGATTCTTCAGTCCTCATACCTTCTCTCCTGAAATGATTATTGAACCAAAAAAGTTTGCAGTGGGCAGTAAAAATGTGACTAAAAGCATGTGCAATACTCACACCTTGTCCTTGGAGTTTGTTCTCGAGCTTCTACAGGTTCTTCAATCACATGTGCACATTTCTTTCTGCAATGATTTATACAGATTAAGCATAGTACTCAGTACTAATCAATGATATGTAGAACAAATTAACATGAGAGGACACATTAGTTTGAAGTTGGTTCCTCATCAACATCAGATAAGATCATAGGAATTCTTGTTCGGGTTCCGGCTCCTTGCATGTTTTTGTCGTATGGCCCACTCCCTTACATCTTCTGCACCTGACCACCTTTCTACCAGGTTCAAAAACAATCTCCTAATTCTCTGCTTCCTGGGTCTGCCTGGAGGCCTTTTTAGAGTTGGTGGGTGTACTTTGCAACCCGAGTGTCTTATCTAGTAAATCTGCCATTAGCTATTAGCTTCAGAGAACCCACATCTATACCATAATTTTTCGTGTCGATTCTAGAAACTACTCCCTCCATCCCAAAATATAATGTGTATTAATTTTCAAAAAGTCAAACATGTGCATGTTTATCAAGTATTTGGAAAAAAGCACTTCAATATCTACAATAAAAAATTTGTATCATCACGAAAAGATTTTTCTTATTTTACTTATTTTGTATTATAGATGTTGATATTTTATTCTATAATCTTGGTCAAACATACATAAGTTTGACTTGCGCGAAAGTTGATGCACCTTATATTCTGAAACAGAAGGAGTATATAGCATTTGGATTTGCCGCATATATCTTCTCCGTGTGGTACCTTGATGAAGAAGTTTGGTGGTGCAGGGTACAAGTGCTGTGTGTACACTTCACCATGAAACTTTTTCATGAAGTTGCCATATCAATTCCTCGTACACTCCCTATGTTAACAATCACGGAATGCATATGCAAACAGCAGTCTCTAATCCCTTGTAAGGTTGACATTGTTCGTTGATATATTTGGGAGTTTCTGGTTTTCGTAAATGGCTGGTCCAGCATTAAAAGGTAAATTGTTGAGAACAGAGTTCATCCAACTTTTTTTTTACCAAAGAATCCATGTTAGGTTGTCTGTAAAGTTGTAAATTTTAGGAAATGTTTTTTGGCTAAGAGATCTTTTTTTGTTTCTACCCTTGTGATTTATAAGACGCTAAGTTTTAGTTGTGTGACATATTGCAAAGAATAGAAACTAAATCATGTAAAAAAAGTGTATTAGATATTACTTGCATGCTGAAAACATTCGCCTTGAGAGAGGAGTTTTGCATGCAGAAGAAGGTGTGGTTATTTGACACTCACGTTGTGTTATTCTTTGTGACAGGTACTAGAGTCTCTTGAACTGGCTGCCGGGAAAAGAAAAGGTTTCCATATTAGATGTAGTGTCTAGTGGATATTAGAAATAACTTGTGTACATATAATTTAGTGCCCCTTGTTCTGTTTTGCTAAAAAAAACAAGAGCACTAGCTAGAACCAACTTGCTAATGTCATGTGAAGATAGTATCTCAGAGGGCTGTTAGACTCAAAGAAAGGCTCAGTATGATCTCAGATACATGAGGAATAGCAGCTGGCGAGGTCATAGTGAGTGAATGCCCTATCATCTCTTCAAGGCTCCTTCCTGCATAAAGGGTGTGAGGTCCCATGTTAAATACGGAAATATGTTAATGTTCTTGGAATGATGTTTTGCTTGATCTCTGGTCGCCATCGCCATTCCCGGCCATCCTGCATCCCTCATGAGTACCAATCCAATCCACGCGGTTTGAGCCCAGCATCTCTAGAGCACCTCCGTCGTTGGAATGGTCGCCCGAACAATGTGTCTGCCTGCCCTCGTGGTACGGCCTTGTCCGCCCCTACATCCCTTGTCTCATTGAGATCCTGCGGTGTCCATTCTAAAGTTGGGAACCAGGAGAAGTCTGGGAAACTCACGACACCCGGATGGCTTAGGGTTCCTTACCCCTCCCGCAAGGAACCGGAGAAACTCGCCTACATAAAGCAGCATAAGGCGGGGGCAGAGAAGCACCAGAAACTGTACAAACTGCTAGATTGATCCGCTCTCGTTGTTGTGCCGACGCTGTGCAATATCCAACCTGCCAAGATGTCAACATTTGCGCAGTTTGTGGGTGCGAGCCGGCCGGGACTGAGGCAGAACCGGAGGTCTGTGGGGGCGATTACTGGGCTCCCTTTGTGGATGCTGCCCACCTGAGCCTTCTGATGGGGATGTTGAGGCCCATGAGGTGAGGAACCCGTGGCCGTGGGTGCAGATGCTCGTCGCGTGGGAACAAGAGAAAAAGATGGGCGTGCCAGCTCTGCCGTCGCCGCCCCAAGAGGAGGGAAGATCGGAAGTAAATGGCCCCGAAGGTTTCATGGAAGGTGAGGATGTATTGCTGAAGTTGACTTGGAGGAAGCTGGTGTTCTCCAGAATCAGGCGCATCCATGGACTGTTATCATGCTTGTTTATTCCTTGGAAAGACCAACACCGAGAACTTTGTTTGAGAACATAGAAGCTGGATGACGGTTGAAGGAGGACCTGGATTACACCTATCTAGGGCACAACAAGTACCTTGTTCACTTTGGTTGCGAAGATGATATGGTACGAGTTTTGAAGGGAGGGTCGTGATAGTATGAACATGATCGATCCTCTAATCATTGAAGCTTATGATGGTATGAAGAAAACTTTGGCTTACTGACCTATACGTTCCTATGAAGTGGAGAAGTGACCCTGTGAAAGCATAGCGCAATGTATGAGCTAGTCAGACTAGTAGCATGAATGCCCAGAACACGGCCCAATCTCAAACAAGGAGCTCCGATATTATTCCACGGTTGCGGAATCTGTTGTATGGCGCAAAGATGACGGAGGCGGATCTATCTGATGACCTCTCAACTATGGGCAAACGCAAGACGGGTGATGACCATGTGATAGGCTCTAGGCTGGCGGACGACAACCAAGCTTTGGTGGTGTAATTCTTAAGTTCTAACATAACCACTTTGGCCGACCCCTTGCTTTCAGGTACACCAAAAAAGTGCAAGACGGAGGGGCTTCAGGAGCGATACTAGTCCGAGGGAGGAGGGGAAATCCACGACCAAGATATGCGGGAGAGGACCAACACTACGGAGGCAGCCGGCCCAGCGCCCCGTCAGGAGCAATGCATATAGTAAGCCACGGACAGTTCGTGATCTCATGAGTTTAAGAATTAAAATTGAAAGGTACTGTGCTCGATCAGGTTTAAGTGGTTTTGATAGTGTTGATCTTAGTGTTGGTCTTAGTGACAGGCTTGCTTTGTATTGGCATGAGTCGTTGAGTCTTGATGTAAAAGCTACAAATAAAAGATATATTGATGTGTATGTGACTGTTGCGGTGGATGAGCCACCTTGGAGGCTTACCTGCGTCTACGGCGAGCCCCGGACGGAGGACCATCATGACGTGTGGTCCCTCCATTGCGATCTTCACCAGCAGGCCAACATGCCGTGACCTGTGGTTGGAGACTTCAACGAGGCTATGTGGAGCTTCGAACACTTCTCCGAAACTCCTCGGTGGGCAGGTCAAATGATTGATTTTCGTGATGGTCTGGAAGTCATTGTCCTTGGTGATCTCGGTTTTGCAGGTCTTCCCTATACATATGATAACAGTCAAAGTGGAAGGGCTAACATCAAGGTTCGGCTGGACCGTGCCATGGCTAACAACACCTGGCGGACACCTTCTCGGACGTCAAGGTAACACCTTGTAGCGCCTAGGTCGGACCACCGTACCTTGCCATCATGCTCAAGTTCATGATGGACGAGCCCCCTCCGGTGACTCGCAGGAGATGTCGCCAATATGAGGTGATGTGGGAGAGAGACCCGGCGCTCCCTGAGGTCATCATGAATACGTGGATGGAGTTGGGATCTATGCTTTACCTGGGCGACGTTGCGGCCGACCTTAATAGCATGATGAAAAAGCTTGAGGACTGGAGCAGCAATTTTTTTGGTA
The DNA here is from genome assembly GCF_018294505.1 of Triticum aestivum. Classification (NCBI taxonomy): domain Eukaryota; kingdom Viridiplantae; phylum Streptophyta; class Magnoliopsida; order Poales; family Poaceae; genus Triticum; species Triticum aestivum. Next base: position 4,927,744 of record NC_057806.1, read on the forward strand.
ATGTGATTAAAGAGATCAATAAGTCTCGTTCTCGCCTTGACCAGCTTGTGTCTATGAATGTATCAAAAAGAAAGAAGGGAGACGAATGATCGTATGAATGAACTTTTGTATTGTGAGGAAATGTTGTGGATGCAGAGGTATCGCATTGCATGGCTGCATGAGGAGGACCACAACACATGTTTTTTCACCGGAAGGCGGTCTGGAGGGCACGGAAAAAAGCGAATCAAGGCTCTGGTGGATGATACAGGCGTGATGCACAAGGTCAATGAGTCCAGGGCTGCTATGGCAACGCCATATTTGTCGATGCCTCCCTTAAAGAGTTGGTGGAATTATTGTGACCATCAAGAGATTTTCATTACGGAGCTCTCTGTTAATTGGGACCTCAGTTCCATCGGTCCTTGTATCATGGGGAGTTCGTGGAATGCCAAGTCCTCATTGCCCATTTCCCGCTACTCTCAATGACTTCAGATCAAATAGTTTGGCCTCACTCAGTGTCTGACAAGTTCGGTGAATTCACTTTACTCTAGGCTTATTCTAGGCAAGTTTACCATCAAGTTACATTTCCCTCATCATCCTTCTGATGTTCTTTCCGAATGAACAACACCTATACTCCGGGTCAGATTTTTTTTTTTTGGCTCACTGAGTTTTGTTGCTAACCTGGCGTCGCTGCATGGTACCAATGCTGCCATGTAAAAGCTACTCCCTCCGTTTTGTTTTAAATGTCTAAAACGTCTTACAAAAGTGGACAAAAATTCAGAAGGTTATCTCCCGCCAGCACAAGGCGAACGCTCTCCTGCCGAAGGCAGAACGAGCTCCTGGCCTCCATGGAGCTCGTCCGGGACCGGCCATCACGATTCACACGCTTGCAGACTGATACCGTGGCCGATCTGGCAGGAACATCTGCAACACCATCAGGGGCGGGGCGCGGACCCCCAATGCAGCGTCTTTCTGCACCCAGGGCAAGAACATGACAACATGACGGCTGCAACTGAAGGGCTGGAAAACATCCAACTTGGCGATGATCACTCAGATCGGGAGAGATTCAACGCTTGCGTGGAGCTGCTCAAAACGTTGGTAGTCCAGCAGAACGCAGTCAGCCAATCCAGAAGCAAGGTGTTGCCCACTCACGACTTGCAGGCGAGAGGACCACGAAAAAAAATACTGCAAAAATAATCAATCCACTTGAACATGCATGTTAGTAGCTGAGATTTCTTTATTCAGGAGAAGGTAAAAGAAAAACCTAGGATTGAAAACTTAATTAGCGAATACTGAACAATAACTGAGAAGAATGAAACTATGAACAATGATAAATAAGCAAGCTGTCTAGAGAAACAGAATTAAACCTTAACTGTGACTAACAGATGACTTTGGATGACCTGGGACTTAACAATGATGCTTATGATAACCCGGAAAATAAAAAATGACAACACATGCTCTGATCTCAAAATTATATGAATGAAAAAGCTTCTGAACACTTGGCTAGCACCTTCTCTCAAAAGCCTGAACAGTGATGTCTGAATATAGAACACTGCAGATACCAAAGCAGAAATCCCATCTGAGCTTCTGAACCACACAAACAGTTTGGCTAAATCCCAGCGGAAAACATTGCGACGACTTAATAAAGCAATGCTACATAACCAGCTAACATATACTGCTCACGAAAAATGGAAAAGAGATTGGTTACATAAATCCCATCTGAACGTCTCAACCATGCATGTACAAAACAGTGAGACACTAAATGAGATCACGAAAGGAGTTACAAAAAATGATGCACCTACGCTGAAATTTATAGACAGGTAAGGTATATAGGACCTGTACACCTCACTCAATAAATGAAAAAAACTTTTGTGTCCGTGCATAACTGCAGTGAAGACCATGCCTGAAGCAACATAGCAGTGCGCGAATCTAGCTATACGACAGATGAATGATGATCACAAAAATTGCTGCACGACGGATAATATAGCAAAAACGGCACAAGAATCAAAAGTTCTACGAACTGTGCTAGCAGCTACCCGCATTTTCGATCATGTCTCTGAACCAAACACTCTTGGCTAACCTCACATTCAGACTCTGAACCAAACTCTTGGCTAACCTCACATTCAGAAAACAGCACAGCCCCCACTAGATGGGCATGTAAACGTAGACCAAACCAGAAGAAGAATGAAAACACTCTAATAGCAATCAGGTAGGAGCGGCCAACATTCCCAATCCTGATTCTGAACCCAAACTAGCTGTACAAAGTACAAACTAATCTAATACCAAACTAGCTCTGAAAGTACAGAAAATGGGACTAATATACAGCTGAGGCATCTCGAGAAAAAGAAGCACAGCCCCCTGCTGGTGAAACATAGATCGTACACTTACCAAACACACAACATATCTGAAAAAAGAAGAGAAAACGCATGGATGAGGGAGGAATAAACATCACATAAGCATATCTGAAGAACACATGCCTGCGGTTTTGTCATACTGTACTTCCGAGACTTACACTTACCATTGGCAATTATGGATGCTACATATTACTAACAGTTTTTTGTTTGCCACTAGCACAGGCGACCCAACCGCCAAACCAAGGCAAGAGGAGACATAAATTAATGTCTTAACATACGGAATGAGTGTTACTAACAGAGAATTACTACATGCCAAGATAAATAGAGCCTAAATTCTATTTTGGTCGACGATTTGCAGCTTTAACTCATGCGCCATGAGCTGCTTGGACCCATCCATGCAGATGTGACACCGCCACGAAGATCGAGCGGGTCCGACTCAGTCTCCCTTGCAGAATACCAATGACCTCGCCGTTTGAGTTGAACAGCGGCGCCCCGGACGAGCTCTCAGCAGTTCTCATGTCGACTTCCAATACATTCATGTTGTACCCCAAAGGATCGGGCATGTCAATCCCCCTTGAAGAAACAGTTGTACCTATAGAGACCATTCTAGGCATATTGGACGGCCAAGACACCATCATGCACTGCCTATGATTTATTGGAGTTTTGGCAGAGATCTCAAGGGTAGGGTGTGCTTGGGCGCATACGCCATCGTCTGAGTAATTCTTGAGGCTGCTGTTCTCAACACTCAGAACAATTGTATCTTCACCTGAATCAACCCCAGCTACTGTTGCAGTGCCGTACTTCCTGACAGCATTAACCAACCTAGCTTCCTGAATAGTTTCTTCCTGGTGATCACATAAGACAGTAATGTCCATCATATCCAGTGTCTCTCGTGTCAAAGGTCGAGACGCATTGAAGAGATGGCTCAAACCGTGTGCACTTGTCATGATTAGCAGTCCGGTTGGTCTAGAATAGTAGGCAAAACCAGTAGAAGAATGCCCATTCCTGACCTTGTCGTACCGCGATTCTTTATCTTTTACTGTCTTGACCTCATCAGCCAGGATTTTGAGTTCTTCGAGCTGGTCTTGTTTCGGAGCAAACTGGATGGAAAAGATTGAACCTTTGACCCGATCAAACACCTGTGTCCAGTCAACGTCCTCTTCCGCCATCATGCTGCAGGGAAAAGAGTCGATTTGGGATCAATGGGTGATGAATAACCAGCGAATACTGGAAAGCAGGAGGGAATTGGGGGAAAGTACAAGGTGGAGGCAGTGATGGACCTAGGAACTTATTTTTCACTAGATTCATTGTCGAAAATACTCTTTTAACAACAACAACAACAACAAAGCCTTTAGTCCCAAACAAGTTGGGGTAGGCTAGAGGTGAAACCCATAAGATCTCGCAACCAACTCATGGCTCTGGCACATGGATAGCAAGCTTCCACGCACCCCTGTCCGTAGCTAGCTCTTTGTCGATACTCCAATCCTTCAGGTCTCTCTTAACGGACTCCTCCCATGTCAAAATCGGTCGACCCCGCCCTCTCTTGACATTCTCCGCACGCTTTAGCCGTCCGCTATGCACTGGAGCTTCTGGAGGCCTGCGCTGAATATGCCCAAACCATCTCAAACGATGTTGGACAAGCTTCTCCTCAATTGGTGCTACCCCAACTCTATCTCGTATATCATCATTCCGGACTCGATCCTTCCTCGTGTGGCCACACATCCATCTCAACATACGCATCTCCGCCACACATAACTGTTGAACATGTCGCCTTTTAGTCGGCCAACACTCCGCGCCATACAACATTGCGGGTCGAACCGCCGTCCTGTAGAACTTGCCTTTTAGCTTTTGTGGCACTCTCTTGTCACAGAGAATGCCAGAAGCTTGGCGCCACTTCATCCATCCGGCTTTGATTCGATGGTTCACATCTTCATCAATACCCCCATCCTCCTGCAACATTGACCCCAAATACCGAAAGGTGTCCTTCCGAGGTACCACCTGGCCATCAAGGCTAACCTCCTCCTCCTCACAGCTAGTAGTACTGAAACCGCACATCATGTACTCGGTTTTAGTTCTACTAAGCCTAAACCCTTTCGATTCCAAGGTTTGTCTCCATAACTCTAACTTCCTATTTACCCCCATCCGACTATCGTCAACTAGCACCACATCATCCGCAAAGAGCATACACCATGGGATATCGAAAATACTCTTTTAACAGAAGAAAAAAAAACATCATATGACATTTGTGAATGTTTAAGAACATCGAAAGGCAGTGCAACAAACATTACTAAATACTCAGTCCATTTGGCTGTGCTCATATGCATGCAGTCTGTTCATTGGCTGTGAGCTTTTGAGTTGTAGTTTCACTCTGATGCAAACAAATTTATATTTACACAAGCAGAAGTGATGCGAACATAACTACTATACTATGCATTCGTCTCTTCTTCTTCATCAAATTGATCCAATCATTCACTGGATCCATTGATGCTAAAATGATATGAACTCTAGTACTCTACCATCAGTACAATCAAGCAAATATGCATGCAGTCTGTTCATTGGCTTGGCTGTGAACTTTTGAGTTGTAGTTTCACTCTGATGCAAACAAAATTATGTTTACACAAGCAGAAGTGATGCGAACATAACTACTCTGCATCCGTCTCTTCTTCTTCATCAAATTGATCCAATCATTCATTGGATCCATTGATGCAAAAATGATATGAACTCTAGTGCTCTACCATCAGTACAATCAAGCAAATAGCAAGCAGTACATGGAGGGGGTAGGCACGGGGCAGCAGTAACTCACGCACGAGGCCGAGGCCACGGCCGGCACTGGGAGCGGGGAGGGTCGGAGGAGACGAGGGCGTCGACCGTCGGTACCGGAGGCGCGGGCGAGAGGAGCTCCTCCTGAGCGGCAGTGCGACCGTCTGGTCCGGCTCGGCGGGTCGGCGGGTCGCGGCGGTTGCTTCGGGCCTCCGGCCACCGGCGGTCAGCGCCGAACTACCGATGAGAAGGAGCGGCGGCGGCAGACTGGGTAAGCGCCGAGCGGCGGCGCGTCCTGGTGACTGGTGACTAGGTCGCGTCGCTGTGGGCTGTGGGCTCAGATGTGATTTTTTTTCTTAGGAACCGGCTCGCTCACATGTGATGTGACGGCAGAATATCAGTTGGGCCTCGGCTCAATTCAGTTTGGGCTGACATATTACGCGCACTCTAGCCTTATAAGCGCCTAAGAAACTGAACTAGCACATCATCATATCTTGAGATAAACGAAGTCGCGATAGACGCTTCCATAGTCTGTCGCCGGAAACATCTCCTCCCACTGAACACACATTTTGGAAGGCCTAAAATAAGGGACCTCCTATCTGCCGCTCTTTACGGCAAATTGCCGGCCGCACGCACAGGCGGATATTCGACTCGGACGGCCCTAGCTAGCGACTGTAGCTCTGTAGAACTCAAAAAAAGTCACGCTCTGTAGGGATCAAATGCAGGAGGTCCAGTTCCAAATGACCTGCTATTACCACTTGAGCTAGCAAGCTTATCTGAATATTGAGCTGTGCGAAACAATTAGGAACCAAAACCATCACAGATCTGAGTTTTTTCTTAAATTCCAAACGCAGACATTCGGTTGAACAAAAAGGGGAATGTCCTATGAAATTTTTGAACAAACTCGTAAAAAACTCAAACACTTTTGAAAACCGGGAACAGTTTTTGAACATAATGAACGCCATTTGGAACCTCTGGGAAAAAAATTAAAACGCGAACATTTTTTCAAAAGGGAACATTTTCTAAAGTAACAAAAACTTTTGGAAAACATGAGCATTTTTTGAAACGCCGCAAATTTTTTTTAAAAAAACAAACATTTTTAAAATTCCAAACAAAATTTGGACACACAAACATTTTTAAACACTCTGGAACAAAATTTGAAAATACGAACAATTTTGAAATATGCAAACAATTATTGAAATGGGAACATTTTTTGAACTCTGGAATAAAAAATTTTAACATGAATTTTTTGAAATTTGTGAAGAATTTTAAAACAAGAACATTTTTTGAATCTTCCAAACAAAATTTGGAAACATGAACATCCTTTAAAATTAGCAAACAAGTTTTTTTAACGGAAATATTTATGTAAATCCCCAATTTTTTCCAAAAAAGTTTTGAAATTCTGAATAAAAGCATAAAGAAAAGAAAAGGAACAAAAAATAAAAGAAGAAAAGAAAAAGAAACAGAAAAAGTAAAAAGATAAAACAAATAATAAAAAACCATTAGTAAGGAAAAAACGAGTAAAATCGGTTCAGGAACTTTCTGGAATGTTCACAAAACCGGAAAAACCAAGTTGAAACCTTCCAGTATGTTCCCAAAACCGGATACGGTGCTCGTTAGCTTCTAACATGGTCTGACCCAATTCAATCGCTAGCTTGATCGGGTCTATGCGGATCAACTACTCGATGCAAAGTGCGTCAAATAGGAAAAACATTCAGAAAAATGCAAGTAGTGGTGTCAAATTTAGGACTTGAACTCTGGTGGGCTGAAGACACTATCCTCCTAATCATCCAACCATGAGTCACTATGGGTGTGCCACGGCACACCAGGCACACCTCTAGGTCCGCCAATGGGTGGAGGAGGACGTACCCAAGGACGCCGGTGGGAGTCACCGGTCGGTGGGTCGCAGGATCAAGTTTACCATTTCGTTGCCGACAGCATGTGGGTCGATTATAGAGTTCCGTCGCCGGTCATGGCTCGATTAATGGGTCGCGGGATCAGCTCCGAGGTCTCGTCGCCAACCGTTGTGTCGGGGCCTGGGATTTCATCGCCAGATCAATCCAGTTCAGGATTTTCTCGAACGTGTCGGTGGTGAAGTACTTTTTTAGGGAGCTCCTGTGTCCTGTCGGGGTTGGCTATGGGCGTTGCTGTGTGCCGTCTACTACGAGCCATATCATGGCTCACATGCAGTGGCGCACGTATTGGGTCGGCCCAATGGCCACCACTCACCAGTTGGCTTTTTTGTTTTATTTCTTCTTTCATTTTTATTCATGTTTTTGTTTTTGTTTTTTTGCTTTATTTTTTCACTTTGTTTATAGTATAAAAAAATTAACATACAATTTTTACAAATGTTAATCTTGCATTTCTAAATGTTAAATGTGTATACAAAAATATTTTTGATGCACATGAAAATGTATAAATGTGAAACAAAAAAGTAGAATGTGCTAATCATGTGTACAAAAAATGTCTATATATTCTAAAAAATGCTCATTTAATTGACAAAAATGATTCATATGTGCGAAAAATGCTAATCTTACATTTGAAAATGTTAAATGTGTATCAAAAATGTATTTGATGCACATAAAAAATGTATAAATGTGAAACAAAACAAGTGGAACATGTTAGTCATGTTTACGAAAAATATTAATCATGTGTGTGGAAAATGTTATACATTGTAAAAAAATGTTCATGCAATTCGAAAACATGAATCATGTGTGCAAAAAAAAGTTATTCATGTGTATGATTTTTTTTAAATGCACAAGGAAAATGTACAGAAGTGAAACAAAAAAGTGGATCATGTTAATCATTTGTTCGACAAATGTTAGTTATGTGTGAGAGAATTGTTTATACATTGTAAAAAATGTTTATTTAAATAAAAAAATCTTAATCATGTTCACAAGTTTTAAAAAATGTCTATACAATGTTAATCTTTTGCACAGTTCAGAAAAAATGTACAACTGTATTTGGAAAAATATTATCGTGTATTTGAAAAGGTGTTTAAAAAGGTACATTTGAAAAACAATGTATTTACACAATCTACTTAATGTATTTGAAAAATGTCCAACATCTATCACCAAAATGTTTCATGTGTGCTCTAAAAATGCACATTGTATGCCTAGAAAAAGAAGACGTGAGTGCAGAAAAAAAACCCAGAAAGAAACATATATTTTAAAAACTCTTTAACATATATTTGAAAATTTTCCAACATGTATCAGAAAAATGTTTCATGTGTGCTCGAAAAATATACATTGTGTACCAAGAAAAAGTAGACATGGGGCCAAAAAAAAACCCACAAAAACATATATTTTAAAAATTCGTTATCATGTATTTGGGAAAAAAATTAGCATGCATAAAAAATGTTTCAGGTGTATAATAAAGAGCGTACAACGTGTATGAAAAAAAGTAGACATCAGAGCAAAAAATATAAAAATGTTAATTGTTTATTTTGAAAAATATTAAACATTCAGAAAAAATGTTTCCTATGTATACAAAAAATATCCGTATATGACAACGTAGATATCAGAACTTCTAATATAAAATATGTTAATCATTTATTTATAAATGTTAAAACATGCATAATTGTTTTTGATATATACAAAAAATGTACATTGTGTGGGGAAAAGGTAGATATATGTTGAAAAACCAACAAAAATAGAAGAAAATTAAGAACCAAATGAAAATCAGACAAAACCAACAAATACTAGAAAAAAGAAACAAAACCAAAGAAAAGAAAAAAAATGAAAAATCCCATGAAGACCTAGAAAAACATGAAGAAAAAAGAAAAAGAAAAGGCAAAAGGCAAAACAAAAAAGCAGTAGAAAACTGAAGAAACCAAGAAAAAACAAATAATGACAGTAGAAAAAAAAGAAATTCACAAAAGTTTTAAAAACTATTCTCGTTTTTTTCCAAAAAAATGTTCATGTTTCCAAATAGTGATCTAAGAAAATATTCAGATTTAGAAAGTGCTACTTTCAAAACAAATTAAATTTTGATGTGTTTCTAAAAAAATGATTGAAAAACTAAGTAAAGACCAAAAAAGTTGGAAACTAGAATGAAAAAAAGCATTCCCTTCAATATGTTGTTCGAGAACCTATCGAGCGCCAATGGGCCGGCTGAGTCTCGATGCCCCTGTGTGTCACCCTCTTATTTGACGCATGTGGGAATAACTTTTTTTCTCTAGCATGTTATTTCCTTCACGTTTCGGTGTCAGTGTCCGTCGATGTCCCTTGGGAGCACCTATTCCATGTTGACAGGATGAAATTGTTATGTGGTCCCTTGAAGCCCTCGCTCGCTCAACTCGGCTTCGTGCTCCCTCATTCGCTTAGGTTTTTCCCCTTCAATCCTGTGCTAGCTCAGAAAAAATGGCTATCATTTATTTATTTGAAAAAGATTGTTAAATCAAAAAACGTTCATAGATTTAAAAAATTTTGCACATTAAAAAAACCATAATTGTTAAAAAATATTCGTGAACTTACAAAATATGAGTGGATCTCAAACAATGTTCGTGAATTAGAAAAAGCTTCACAAATTAGAAAATATTCATAGAGTTGAAAAATGTGCATGAACTTTCAATAAATTTGTAAATTTAAAAAGTGTTCTTTACTTTCAATAAATCTTCAAGATATTTATTAAATGTTCATGAATGAAACTGTGAAAAAAGGAAGGAAATAAACAAACAATTGGTAAATTCATCAAGCAAGGAGATGGCTCCACACAACGAAGTGAAGTAGAGCACTCCATCCATTTTGAGCGAGCATAGTTACTTAGTTGATTTGAAGTTTTGTTCTTAGCCTAGTGAAACTTCTGTTTGTCATGCTTCAAATAGTGTTTCTGTTGTATGTTGCTTAAAAGTGTGTATAAGTTGTGAATGGTGCTGGCAGAACTATATATGCAGAACTATAGTGATGGGCTTCATAATAATAATCATGTGTGGTGTCAATTTTGTGTGTATCAGGAAACACAACACCGACCTGCTATAGTTAACAACAGCGACAGGTTAATGACCATTCATTGGACGGCTGATGAATGACAAGTATATGGTATCTATGGCAGCCTCTTTGATAAGTAAGAGCGTTAAACCCAAAGAGGAGCAAAAGGAATTAACAAGATTTTTTTTAGCAAGGTTTCACTACAAAAGTTATAAAAGTAATTCGATAGGATGTTCGATAGTAAGATAATTCATAAGACGGTAAACAATAACAAGAACAATAAAGTGCAGCTAGTGGCCCACATATGCTAAGGACAAGTGGATGTGTTTCTTATAGTGATTAAAACGCTCTTGAGGACACACAAAAATTTCGCCAAGTCACTTTCACCAAATTCCATTGAGTTACCTTCTGTTGTTTTGATAAGTGTTGTGCGGGTAGACATGCACTAAGGTACTACCCTTATTTGGACAAATAACTACTTATGATTGTATTCTCCATGTAAGTATTCACAAATACAAGAGAAATAATTAAGATAAATCTATCATAGCATTAACTTTAGGATCAAATCAGCCCCTTGTGCAATAATTCTTAAATTGGGGTTTAGGTTTCTATCAATCTCGCAACCAATCATCTACAAACTAATCCCACAATGTCTTCCCCTAGTCCCAATTAATGCTGGTGCTTCAAATAGTGTTTCTGTTGTATGTTGCTTAAAAGTGTGTATATATTCTGGATGGTGTTGGCAGAACTATATGTATGTAAAACTCTCTCAATTGGTATTCTTTTTACCATTAGGTGTCCAATAGTGATGTGCTTCATAACAATAATTGTTGAACATGTGCTTCATACGTAAATGTTGAACATGTCGCCTTTTAGTGGGCTAACAGTCAGTGCCATACAACATCGCGGGTCGAATCGCCGTCCTATAAAACTTGCCTTTTAGATTACGTGGCATTCTCTCTTGTCAGAGAGAATGCCATGTCGCCACTTCATCCATCCGACTTTGATTAAATGGTTCACATCCTCATCGATACCCCCATCCTTCTACAACATTGACCCCAAATACCTAAAGGTGTCCTTCCGAGGCACCACTTGCCCATCAAGGCTAACTTCCTCCTCCTCGTGCCTAGTTGTACTGAAACCACACCTCATGTACTCGGTTTTAATTCTAGTAAGTCTGAAACCTTTCAACTCCAGGGTTTGTCTCCATAGCTCTAACTTCCTATTAACCACTGTCCAACTATCATCGACTAGCATCACATCATCCGTAAAGAGCATACACAATGGAATATCTCCTTGTATATCTCTAGTGATCTCATCCATCACCAAAGTAAAAAAGATAAGGGATCAAAGCTAACCCTAGTGCCATCCTATTTTCATCAGAAAGTCATTAGTGTCGCCATCATTTGTTCGAACACTAAACGATATTCAAAACATTAAACGATATCCAACATCACATGATTACTAGCAACAAGACTTCTCCGATGTCCTCAAGAACTACTAAATCTACTCACGGAACATCATATGGATCATGATCAGTGGGTAACTGGGTATGAATAGATGGTAAACAATTTGAACATAACAGTCTTTCATCGATAAAACACCTAAGCATCAACTACAAGATGTAATCAACACAAAAAAGTACTCTCAGCAACCGATTTGAGGTTATGATACATAGATTGAATAGATGGATGAACTAGGGTTGATGATGAAGATGGTGATGGTGAAGATTGAAAGGACATGGATATCACCCAGAGGGGGGGGGGTGTGAATAGGTGTTATAAAATAATTATGGTTTAGACTTGAATAAATGCGGAATAAACCTAATGTTTAATTTACCAACCATAAAACCTAAACACACTAGGCTCAACCATGTGCACCAACAACTTATGCTAACCAAGATAAAAAAACTAAGTGATAGCAAGATATATAACTTCAAGCACGAAGGCTGTCACAAAGTAAGTGCATAAGTAAATGACTCGCTAAGAGATAACTGAGGCATGCAGAGACGATGATGTATCTCGAAGTTCACACCATTGCGGATGCTAATCTTTATTGGAGTGTTGTGGGGGCACAATGCTGTGGGGCCACTGTATTATCCTCACACCCTCGCACAATGCAAGGTGTCGTGACTGCACTAAGGGACCCTTCAGGGTGGTCACCGAACCCGTACAATTGGCGACCCTTGGGGGCATTCATCGAACCTGTACAAATTGGTCGGGGCAATATCCACAACTTAATTGGAGACCCTGAAGCTTGCCCGTAGCTTTACACCACATTGATTGAGCTTCGCGACTCCACCAACCGTCTAGCGCACCCAAGAACCAAAGAGGCACAAGCTCTAGGGTGCCCAAACACCCAAGAGTAATAAGCTTCTCAACTTAATTCACTTCCACGTATCATCGTGGAGAAACTCGAACTGATGCAACTAATGCAAAGCCAAGAACACACGAAGTGCTCAAATCCCTCACTCTCAAATCGCACCAAAACAACGAAAATTATGGAGGAATATGAGAGGAAGAACAAGAAGAACAAAAAAGAACTCCAGGATCTAGATCCTTAAGGTTCCCCTCACTAAGAGGAGAGACGAGTTGGTGGAGAATGTAGAAATAGATCTCCTCTCACTTTTTCCTCATGGGGGGAATAATGATAAAGCAAGCTCCAAGAGGTCAACAATAATGGGAGAAAACTTGGTTAAGAATGTCAGGGTCAATGGGGAAGAAGACTCACCTTATATAGCCAGAAGGAGAATCCAACCGTTATGTTTTGGAAAAGCTCAAGCGGTACAACCGCTAAAGAAAACAGTACAACCGCTAATTATTGATGGGTAACAGAACTCCCCATGGTAATACGCGCAGCACAACAACGGAAGTACCGCACAAACAGTACTTCCGCTTAAGGGAACAATACTGCCGCTAATTATTGGTGGGTAATAGTACTCCTCACGGTAGGCCGTAGGGCCCACCTGTCAGGTGGTGGACACGTGGCAATTTTCTATTCGTTTGCTTTGCCGAGCATTGCTCTAGCATGTACTCGGGGTAGGCCATGGGTCGCCTGTCGGTGGTGGACACATGGTAGTTTACTAGTCGTTTAATTTCCCGAGCATGGCTCTCGGCAAATTCTGGGCTCGGCTTAGGCCGTGGGTCCGGCCCGTCAAGTGACGGACACGTGGTGGCATCGTCCTTATTGTTGTCTCCTGAGAGGCATTCCTTTGCTCTCGGCAATGCTGCGCCACGTGGCAACAACCGTTTCCGTCTGTTGTCCGTGAATTAGCTTTATATTGCCGAGACACACTGTTTGCCGAGTGTCTAACGTTTGGTTCTTGGCAAAATCATGTTTGTCTGAGAGGTGTACATCGGGTACACTTTGCCGAGTTTATTTGGCCCTTTGCCAACAATATTAAATGATACTCACAAGGGGTTAGAGACTGTTGTATTCAGATGCATCTGTGATTGTTAACATAAGGAGTGTACGAGACATTGATATGGCAACTTCATGAAAAAGTTCCGTGAGGCTTCAGCTCTTCAGGACTTCTTGCTTCGATCAGAAGCTCTTCAGGGCATGTATAATAAGCTTAAAGTGGTTTACAAATTGTGGAGTCTGGCCAATGCTAAGAGCATCTCTAGCCAATGCGCGGGGGGTTGGACGGCCCGGGCGCATCCTCGTCGTCGCTATCAAGGACGACCACGCCGCCCTCCTCGCGTCCGCGGCGCTGAGCGACGATCTCCTCGAAGGCCCGACGTTGGCACTCCATCTGCTCGCGGACGTAGTCCGCCTTCGCCCACTTGAGGGCGGTCTCGTCGGCGGCGGCCATGGCCTCGTGCATCTTCTTCACGGGGAGCAAACCCAGCTTGGTCTTCGGTCGGATGAGGCAGTAGGAAGAAGGAGAGGGGCGGCCTCCCTCGCTGATGACAAGGGCGCCGCCGCGAGTGCGGCGCCCAGTGACGTCTCTTGTGGCTTCGGCTTGACAAGGCGAAGCGCCGGCGAGCCGGCGGACAGAGAGCCAGAGCCCAAAGACGATGTTGTCCCTGTCTCCATTCGCCGCGGCGGCGAGAGGAGGGGGGCGCCGGGTACTCCAAGCGCGGCGTGTTGTCAGCCTCGATGTGCTCGAGGACGGCCTCGAGGGTGCGGCCTGGAACGCCCCACCATCGGCGCCTCCCCTCGAAGTTGTGGCAGCCGCGGGCTCGGCACCGTTGGTGAGGGCGATCTGCTCCTCGTGGCGCCGCTCGAAGTACGCCGTCCACAGCGCGTTGCTATCGGGGACGTACCGCGGTTGGTTCCGCTGCGACGCCTATCGTCGGCGTATGCTACAACCGTGTACCGAAGAAGTTACAACCACGTGTACCAGAGCTGCAACCGTTTGGTGATGCTACGACCGTGTAAGCCGGACCTGCAACCGGCGACGCCCGTCGCCACCGAGGCTGCAAGCACGAGCACAAGGAGTTGCAAACGGGTGGCGCTGCATGCTTGGTCCGGCGACAGTGTGACTGGAGTGGTACGACCATGGATGTTTTGCTTGCTATGACACGGCAGGTGTGTGCTGGAACAAGTACGGCCGTGTACTGCCACCATGGCCGCAAAATGCTGGAACCATGGAGGCCAAAAGCTGGGACCTCAACATCCACGTGTTGGAACCCCACGGCCGGGGTGCTGCGACCACGGCTACCGCCACGACAGCGGCGAGCATGTGCTGTGACCACGTCGGCCGCCTGCTGGGACCTCCACACCGCGCGCTGGAACACCGTCAACTGGGGTGTTGCGGCTACGTTCTTCGGTAACGGCAACGGCGAGCACGTACTGCGACTATGGTGGCCGTGTGCTGGCTGATGACGAGCAACGACGGAGCGCTACGAGATGGCGGCCGTGTGCTGGCCGGCAATGACCAACGGCAGAGCGCTACAAGATGGCTGCCGCAAAGGCCGGCCGGGTGCCGCGAGGAGCGTGTGCACAAGGACGAGCAGTTTCGCTAATCACCGCCGGCTGGATCGAAATGGCTGTGCGCGTGGTGAAAAGGGAAAGACAGACGTAATCTGTTGTGGCCGAAAAGATCATACGCATGCGGTACAACCGGCCAAATTTTGGGTGGGTCGACCGACGGCTAGTAGTGGCCTTTTTTTTGCGGGGGAGGCCTTTCTTTTTTCCGTTGAAATGCGCAGCCCTTTTTGCATGGTTAGAAAAAAATGCAGCAAACAAATTAAGGACTTAAAAAGGCTGCATAAGAGAGCTCATTATGGGTAAGTTTAATGTGAGGAGACAAACAGGTAGGAGGCTGGAAGGCCCAATCTTGCTAAGTGTAATGAAACAACTAAATGCATGGAGCAAAACAATCGGGATCAATACAAATGCTTGGAGAATGAGTTTGAAGCAGAGATAAGTTCATGTTATCTCAAGGGCGTGTACAAGGAGCCGGAACCCGAACAATAATTCTTATGATCTTATCTGATGTTGACGAGGACCCAACTTCAAACTAATGTGTTCTCTCATGTTGATTTGCTTTACATATCATTGCTTAGTACTGAGTACTATGTTTTATCTTATAAATCATTGCAGAGACAAATGTGCGCAAGTGGTTGAAGAACATGTAGAAGCTCGAGAACAAACTCCAAGGAGGTGGAGTAATGAACATGTTTTTAGTCACATTTTTACTGCTCACTGTAGTGTCTTTGGCTCAATAAGCATTTCGGGAAAGAAGTGCTCAAGGGGTTGTTGAGTAATCTGTAGATGATATAGAACCTATAGCTAATTACAAGAGGTATTAACCTGATTTGTACATATTTACATGTGGAAATAGATTGAAGAACCTGTAACTGTATTAGTGTATTGTTTTCCTAACTCTAGGAAGAAAACTTCTGTGAACATGACTCCTACTAAGCAAACATCTATGAAAAAGGCCACTGCCAAAGGAAATGAGAAGATAACTCCAGTGAAGAAAGCTGCAGCTAAAGCAAAGAAACATGGAGCATGCATGCTTTGGTAAAAAAAACATGGATGAACTCTGTTCTCAACAATTTACTTGCTGCACACCACCCATTTACCAAAACCATATAAAGTCCCAAAATATCAACATATAGTTTATAGTGTGGTATAACATTGTAAGCATCACAAGGATGTCACATAGGAGTGTATTGCACAATGCACATAAGCTTACATATTTGAATTAAAATATAATCGATCTACAAAAAACCAGAATATACATACTTGAGAATGAAGTGATAATCTAGATAATTTGTAGATGGAACTAGTTAAAAGAGGAGACGTGTACCTCTTGCAATAACTTCTCCAAGGTCTGATACATTCGCAGTCAACTCTCTGGTACTTCGGTATTTTTTGAGTGTGTGAAAAACCCCAATCTATGGAGTTAGCATAACACATTTCTCAGTGCTAACATTTTGCTAATAACACTTTGTTACAAAGAATGGATGGCAGTGATCAAGCGAACCATCGATATAGGATAGAACTGAACTTACAGAAATACAAACTTCAGCATTATGGCCATTTTGACTGTCTGAAAGGCCTTTACATAGGCTCATCAACGTATTTTCCAACTGATAATTTCAGAAAGAAAAAACATAGAAGTCAAGAGCAAGAAGCAAACGAATATCACACAAATATAATTTATTTTCACTTTATTAACCTAACAAATACCTAATACACCCACCTCAATTGTGGTAGAAATGCATTTTCCATTCATACATTCAATAAGATCACCTTCTTGGATTCCGAGTATCTCAGCATCAGATCCTTTCGACACCTAAGGTTCAATTGCCAAATAATTAAACCATATACGCATGGGAAAAATAGCACTTTCAGGAAGGTGCACTAGTAGAAAACAGGGCTTTGGTCACAGCGCAATATACACATTAGTCCCGGTTGCATTACAAACTCGAGCGGCTAAAGGCATTAGTCCCGATTCAAATGGGCCCTTTAGTCTCGGTTTGAGACACGAACCAGGACTAAAGGGCATCGCACCCATTAGTCACGATTCGTATCTCAAACCAGGACTAAAGGTCTATCGTATCTCAAACCGAAACTAAAGATTAGACCTTTAGTCCCGGTTTGAGATATGAACCGGGACTAATGGGTGCGATGCCCTTTAGTCCCGGTTCGTGTCTCAAACCGGGACTAAAGGGCTCATTTCTCAAACTCTACCCCCCCCCCCCCCTATCGCCATTTCAGTTTTGAAAAAAAGAGAAAATGATAAAAATTTCAAAAAATAAAATCCCTACTACATCTACTAGTTAGAAAAATTAAAAAACTTAAATTTGGACATGCTTTGCAAAAAAGTGTTATAATAAAATCCTTTGAGATGTAGTTATATTACTACATCTACTAGTTAGGAAAATTAAAAAACTTAAATTTAGACATGTTTTGCAAAAAAGTGTTACGAAAAAGTAAAACGGCTATAACTTTTGCATACAATGTCGGAAAAAAGTATAATATATCAAAATGTTCAGCACAAAAATCCGCATTTGATTTTGACAGCCTACGACCTGTTTGCAAATTTTTAGAATCCTCAAATTCTTAAAGGAAAAAAAGATATGCTCAAATTTCAGTTTTTTTGAATTTTGGTTAAATCAGGTCAAACTATGGTCAAACTACTTATTCAAGAAGTATTAGTGTTACTAAATAATTATTCAAGAATATTAGTGTTACTAAATAATTATTTCAATTTTTTGAATTTTGGTCAAATCTGGTCAAACTGTGGTCAAGCTACTTATTCAAGAAATATTAGTGTTACTAAATAATTATTGTTTTTAGAATAATAGTTTCAAACTCAAACAGTGAAACGTGTGACTTCATGCTCAAGCTAAACTCCTGAGGGTTAATAGGATTGACATCTTACTATTGTCAGGAAAAGAACAAGTGCAGACTTGGAAACGAGGGAGAATAGAACCCGAAAGTTAAGCATACTCAGGGGGCCTTTAGTACCGAATCTTTAGTCCCGGTTCCAGAACCGGGACTAATGGACCTTTTTCTACTAGTGGCGTTATATACCTCCTGAACAACAAGACCATCATCAATGTTACACATGCGCCATAACATGTCAACATGAGCAGGCTGTAGAAGCTTGACGGCCTTAAATGTCATCCCAAGATGGGGCCGAGGGATGTACCTACACCAAATCAGATACAATTTAACATATTTCGAGCAAGGTACACAGGAGTAAGTAACCTTTCAAAAATAAGCCTCTTTAGTATCCAATTTCTATCTTTTCTTTATTTGAACAAGGACTTCTATCTAACATGTTCAAAATTTTCTATCACTAACCAAATACTTTGATTCAACTAGATTTCAAAAAGGCCCAAAGGGGGTGAATCATTAATAGTAGTTAGAAAATGCTCAAAGAGGATTTTTCATGATTTTATGTAAAATTCAAACATCATATTTAAACGACATCAATTGAGTATCAAATACTATTTCTTCATGAATATCCCCTAGGTTTAACTTCAAGCCCTCCTTGAAAAAGATGGGTTCAGGGAAATCGTCCATCAAAATTAAGGGAAAAAACTAAAACAAAGGTTTCCATTTAAATTTACTCTACACTTTGGCTGTAGATAGTACTAGAGACATGCGAAGCAAACTTACAAAGGCTTATCAGTTTTACCTTATATAAATAGTTGTCATGATAGAACATTTTGTAGTCAAAGAGTGGTTCTGATAGTTTCTTTCCGTCTAGGCCCCATCGAAGATCCATAAGGATTGTTGCTTAATTATTTATGAAGCAACATGTCAAAACACGCACACACGCACACGCGCGCGCACACACACACACACGCACACACACATAACGACAATGACTATATATATTTTTAACATAACTTAAAGGGCGAACCGATGCTGAAAGCTCACACACTAGTTGGGGCCTAGGGAAGGGAATTTCTCAACAGCCTTACCCTTGCATAATAATTTTGCAAGGAGGCTGGTTCAAATCCAGGACCTCCAGGCCACAAGTGGCGAGACTTATCACTGTGCCAGGCCCGCCCTTAAAAATCATAACATAACTTATGGCCATTAAATTGCATAAAAGTGACCTAACAACAATACAAAGAAACACACCGATACTGTCACAGAGCTTTCAGGGAAAACACACCGATATTTCTTCCATGAATCCAAACAATTGAGCAAGATGGAAGAAGGTATAAAAGACCCAAATCCCTCAGGGTTGTTGACCATTCCGGCAACTTTTCCATTCAAGTCAATAACTAGCCCCCCGTTGTCATACTGCAACAATTCGTATCGACAAAACATGAGTTTACAATAACAGGAAAAATGGCATACAATAGATTGCAATATAGAACTCAAAATTGTAACAAATGTATATAATACCATTTCATGATAAGATATATTACCTCATTATCATAGTAATGGCCATCTAGAGAATGAAAGTACATGTTGTGGTGCCGCTCAAACATGGTTGGATTCATATACTTTGCCCTAGCATATGTTATCCTTAGATTTAAGGAATTGTCTCTTCCGAGCTGAAAAACCTCTTCAGCAAATTTTACATCTTTTTCACGAAGAGATGGTAACTTGAATGGTTGATCCACCTTAACATTCAAGAAAGCGATATCGTAATGGGGCTGATAGTAGACCAGCTCGCCCTTTGCACTAGTGCCATTTAACAAATGAACAGTGACCTGAAAAAAGTTCCGGAACAGATTTTATAAGATTTTTGAACAATGCCTAGTAAGCAAATCGCATATGATGTTTCCAGTTTGTTATCATAGAAGGCCAATAGCACAAAAAACATGTCCACTGCACTGGTGCCGTCTAGCAAATGAACAGTGACCTAAAAAATGTTCTGGGACAGAACGTATAATTTTTCTGAACAATGCTTTGTAAGCAAATTGCATATGACGTTTCCATTTTGTTAAACTAGAAAAGGCCAATAGCTAGCACAAAAACATGTCCTTTGCACTGGTGCGATCTAGCAAATGAATAGTGACCTAGAAAAAAGTTGCCGAACAGATTATATAAGACTTTTGAAGAATGCTTAGCCAGCAATCGCATATGCCGTTTCCATTTTGTTATAATAAAGGGCCAATGGCACACAAAAAAAGCATGTGAATTGCAACTAGTTAGATTTGACTCACATCAGCACGAGGGGCATACTGTTCGCCGCCTGACGAGACGTTGTCAGGAGCATCCTTTGTGCGAATGAGCCGCGCAGTTGTCAAAACAAGGCCGGTTTTGTTCCCCTCATCCCAATCGACCCAGAAGCCGGAGCAGCGTCTCAGCGGTTCACCATCTGTGTGATTGATTCAAGCACGGTCGACACATACATTAACTTGCATGATGGATCAATCAATCCAAAACAGAGAGGCTGCATTTACACATACTCCATACCAAGAGAGGATGAAACCCCTAGGAGAAATTTGGCAGCGGAGAGCACGGCCTGGCTTCCAGATTCACGGACGGAGAAGAGCTGGGCAGTGTGAAACCTGGTCGGTGGTTTGAAGTCATCGAGCGTGGGGATGTTCACAGGGCGGGGAGCTACAGGCAGGCGGCAGGAGCATAAGTAAATAAGGATAAATATGGATCGAGAGTAATTAGTTACTGTGATAAATAAACTGATGAAGAAGATCGATGAGACGGACCTGATTCTTCATCGCGTCTGGCCTGTTCCATCTTCTTGGCCGCCAAGTAGTAGGAGCCAGGATAAACCCACGCGAACGGATCAGGCGTCGAGACATCTTCCTCTTCGCTCCACACAACCACCTTCTTCCTCTTCTTCTCCAAGGGACCGTCTCGTGTGCTTCCATAAGCCGCCATGGACCCGTGCACTCGTCTTCTTTCCCGGATCGCCGCGAACTGGAACTTTTATAAACGCAGCCGCGCCGTCGCCGCTGGGGATTTATTCGTCCAGTTCTTTTTACTCTCGGGGAGGGATTTTTTTCGTCCAGTATTAGAGGCGGGCTCCCAAACCAAACCAACAATCCCTACGCCTGGACGGCTCGTTGCTGGCCGGTTAAGAAAAAAACCCGACCATGTTCCTCATATTTTTTTTTGAGGGAAGGCCATCATGGCTAGCTTTATTAAATCATGAAAACGTTTACATCGTCTACGAGCGTGCTGACATTGAAGTCAGGAGGCTCGTCCAACCAAGTAAGAGTAGACTTATTATAAAAGCTATAGTTAGCTAGCACATGAGCCGCTTGATTACATGAACGAATACAATGCTTAAAAAAGACCTCCCCAATTGCAGTACTTATGTCCACACATTCTGCAAATAGTGCTGCAGCTTCATCCCACCATCTTGTATGACCAGAACAAAAATTAATTACTTGAAGTGAATCTGATTCCGCTTTAATCCGATTGAAACCAAGAGAGTTGGCAAATGCCAAGCCGTCTCTCATAGCCGTCGCTTCCGTGGTAATTGCATCAGCTACAACTGGAATGAACTTACATTGCGCGGCGATAAACTTACCCCTATCATCTCTGAGGACAGCAGCTGTCGCACCACTTCCTTCATCTGCAAAGAAAGCTGCATCAACGTTTAATTTTGTATATCTTGGGTCTGGCTTGCACCATTTTGTTTCAGGCATATCATGTGATCTTGCTGTAGCGGTCTGGAAGTTTTTTGCTATAGAAAGAACCGAGATCGACCATCTCCATGAAGGTGGCACCGGTTCATTATGTGTTACTTGCCTCCGAATCCACCAAAGATACCAGCCTCCCACTGCAAGAGCTTCTTTAAAATTTATACTTGGGTGTATAAGCAAATGGATCTCCGGCAGTGAAAGTAAATGCTCAAAAATAACTGAACCGGATCTATCCACCAACAGTGAATGGTCAATGAGATCCATCATACCAAGTCTGGTCCACAGGTACCTCGCATGCACGCACTGGAACAAGAGATGTCGGATGTCCTCCGCGCCCTGGTGGCAGATAGGACAGGCGCCGTTGGAGCCAACGTGCCTATTAGTTAGGATGGCTCTTAGCGGGACGATCCCTCGTAACACTCTCCAACAGAAAATTTGAACTTTACGTGGAACAGATAATTTCCAAAGATTACTCCATACTGCCAAAGGTGTGGATCCACCTGGTCTTTCCATCATATTTGCATGGGACCTATAAGTATGCATCCATTGCAAATGATAGGCTGTTTTAACAGAGAAGATGCCTATTCTGTTTGGTTGCCATGCTACAAAATCATCAAAAGCTTGGAAGTGAACAGGGATTTGAAGTATCCTTCTCACGTCCACTGGATAAAAAATGCTTTCTAGAAGCGTATCATCCCATGTCCCGGTCACTGGATCAATTAGCTCGCAGACCTTAGTAAGAATTGATTGGCCTCTCGGTGTGATCACTTTCATGTCAGAACTCGAAGGGATCCAAGGGTCCTTCCAAATGTTTACCTCTTCACCCGTACCAATTCTCCAAATATATCCTCTTTTGAATGTATCAAGACCCTTCAGTATACTTTGCCATGTGAAGGATGACCCATTTTTGGGGTAGCACTTAGTATACTTCCATTGGGGTAATATTTGGCCTTCAACACTTTTGCTACCAAGGAATCTGGGACAGTGATGAGTCTCCAACATTGTTTTGCCAACATAGCTAAATTAAACGAATATAGGTCGCGAAAGCCCATACCTCCTTCACTCTTTGGGATGCACAATTTCCACCATGACATCCAATGCATTCTTTTATGCTCCTCATCATCCCCCCACCAGAACTGAGCAATACTGTCTGTAATTTCTTTACAAATCCCCTTGGGAAGACTGAAGACAGACATGGCAAAAACTGGGATAGCCTGCGCTACAGCCTTTAAGAGAATCTCTTTGCCCCCAATAGAAAGTTGTTTTTCCATCCATCCTATCAACCTTGTTTTGATTCTATCAATGAAGTGTCTGAAACAATCACTCTTATCTGCACCAACTATAGCTGGAAGCCCAAGATACTTATCTGACAATGCTTCTGTATCAATATGAAGAATTTGACTAATTTCTGCTTTAGAGACGACACTGGTATTAGGACTGAAAAATATACTTGATTTAGCCGGACTCACCATTTGTCCTGAACTTGCACAATAGGTATCCAGTACTTGCTGTAAGGAAGTTGCATTTAACACATCTGCTCTCATGAGAATTAAAGAATCATCAGCAAATAAAAGGTGTGATACTGACGGTGCATTTCTGCACACTCTAATTCCATCCATGCCACCAACTTCTTCTTCATACTGCAACATACTAGACATCCCTTCTGCACAAAGAAGGAACAAGTATGGGGAGAGGGGATCCCCTTGTCGAATCCCCCTAGTAGGGGTGAACATATTTGTTTCTTGAGAATTAAATCTTACTTTGTATCTAACAGAGGATACACAAGCCATAATCATATCAATCCATAAGGTGTGGAACCCTAGCTTTTCCATCATGCTTCTTAAGAAAATCCACTCAACACGGTCATAAGCCTTGTGCATGTCCAGTTTCACTGCACACAGACCTGTTCGCCCTGCTCTTGTGTTTTTTATTTTATGGATACACTCATAGAAAATAAGGACATTATCAGTAATTAACCGTCCAGGAACAAAAGCACTCTGAGTAGGAGAAATAATATCAGGCAAAATTCCTTTCAACCTAGCAGCGAGCATCTTTGATATTATCTTATATAAGACATTACAAAGACTGATAGGTCTGTACTGTGTGATTAATTCGGGTGAATCCACTTTGGGTATTAGAACTATGGACGTATCATTCCATTCTGCTGGAATTTGCCTTGAATTTATTGCAAACAAAACCTCTTGAGAAATCTCATCACCCAAAATATGCCAAAACTTTTTGAAGAAAATGGCATGAAGCCCATCAGGCCCAGGTGCTTTAAGATCACCTATACTGAAAACCGCCTTCCGCACATCCTCGTGGGTATAGGGGGCCAAAAGCATATCATTCATTTATTCAGTCACCTTTGTTTGGACTTTATTTGTAATAGAAGGATCCACATGTTGCACCTCTGAAGTAAATAAGCTATGAAAATAACTCTGTACATGTGGGTTAAGAGCAGCCGTACCTTCTATCACATTACCATCTCCATCTTTCAGTTTTTTAATAAAATTCCTCTTTCTCCTCGCAGAAGCATAGGCTTGGAAAAATCCCGTATTACGGTCTCCATTTTTTAGCCACCCCGCTCGGGAGCGCTGCATATAATAAATTTCCTCAAGTTCCAGCAAATACTCAATCAGTTCCGACAACTCTTTCCTCTTCTCTTCACTTTCATCATTGATGGGTCCAGTCATAATTTGCTCAAGCTCTTTCTGTGCCTTCTGTAGCCTTTTCTTAGGCTTCTTGAGCACCCTTTGATCCCAATCATGAAATATATTATGCATGCGGTTTAATTTCTCATGGACGGTGGTTAAACCCGGGGCAGCACCCGCCGAGACCCACGCCTCCTGTACCACATCCGAGAAAGATTGTTCTCTTAACCAACGTGCCTCAAACTGTTTAGTGTGTCCGCCATTGTCTCCTATCTGGGTATAATACTCCGTATCCACACATAAGGGTCTATGGTCGGAGTGGTTATAATTCAAGTTCTGCAAAACTGCATGTGGATATAGCATCGACCATGCATCATTTATCAGCCCACGATCTAGTCTCTCTCTAATCCGGCCTCGCTGCCACGTGAACTGATCTCCTACAAACCCCATGTTCCTGAGTTCGCATTCATCAATAGCAGACTGAAACGCATGCATGTATTGCTGCGGTCGAGGGTTGCCCCCATCTTTCTCATTAAGGAATTGTATCTCATTCAAATCTCCCACCAGGAGCCATGGTAGATTAGTGTTCTGATGCAACCGCCGCATTCTATCCCAAGTCTTGTACTTGTGTTCCCATCGGAACTCACCATACATACCGGTGAGTCTCCATTCATTGTTATTCTCATCCTCCACTCTCACGTCTATGAACATGGGGTCAAGCTCCAACCTATGAACCTTAATTTCTTTCTTCCACAATAACAACAAGCCACCTTTCCTTCCATCCCCAGCACATACTAACTTTCGATCCATCTTTAATCGCCTTCTCAAGCACTCAGCCGGATAGTTGTCTAAGTGTGTCTCCGACAAAAACATCACATCTGGGTTGCATCCTCGCTGGACGTCCAACAAAGCACGAACCGCCGGGGCATTCCCCAGTCCGTTACAATTCCAACTCAAAACCTTCATTGCTTCTTCCCGCACGATCAATCCTTACACAAAAACCTACAGCAACAAAGATAACCACAGCCCCTCACAACTTCAACGCATAGTATGAGATTGATTGGAACTCAACTTGTCCTTGTTGAATCACAGGCTCTTGCACAGCATATGCTCCTTCGATCAAGATGATGGAGCAGAAAAAACACATCTACTACGGGAGACCTGGTGCAAATACGACCAAAATCTCGCAGTAGAGAGAGAAACCAGCCACGGCGTCGAACGGCGCCGTCCTGGGACAACAGTCGCCGGCAGCCGCGCCGCCGCCAAGGAGGCGGCCGGCAGCGGGCCAGCAAACCCTAGTCGCCTGGTGTTCGCCTCGCAACAGAGAGAAAAACGATTCAGCTACCATGTTCCTCATATTGATCGGCCTTGAACGATTTAAGTGATCAACATTCTCTGTCCAGCCGAAATATAGGACGGATATAAATACACATAATCGCGACGCATCCGTCATGTTGGACTCGATAGGTAGGACCCTCCGCAAACTGCATCAAAATCCTCCGGCCCCGACTTGCCGGGCCAGACATTTTGCTCTCCTCTCTTCTCCCTCGTCCGCGTCGGCCCGACCCTAGCTCCCCCGTAGTACTAAGCCCTTAGCACCGCCAGAACACTCCTACTCTCCACTCTTGCCGCTACGAACGTTGTTGCCGGCCCGGATGTCACCGTAGTATGTTTCGGCTATTTTCGGACTGCACTTTTGCCCTCCATGTGATCCCACATTGAAAAACAAAATAGCTAAGGTATGAATTATGCACTTTGCCCGATATGCCGTATGAGGGTCGTCTGAAGCCGTCCGCGGGCGTATCAACGGACGTTTACGGGCTGGATTTGCGAGGTCTATAGATGTTTTTTTAAGGAACAGGCTGTAGATGTTCTTATTCAACCCCGTGGTCATGGCTAGTTTTTTTTCTTCTGAAGAGACCGTAGCCTGAGTATGCTGGGAGGTGACGACATGGGCTAGACCTGGGTCATGCGGCTATGGCCATAGTTTTGGGAGATGGCGACGACGCCCATTGGTATTGTTCCCCTTCTTGGAGGCGTTGCTGAGGTGCGTCGGCATCTCATCCTTAAAATTGTGCTTGGTTGTTGACTTTGGGCAAAATTCTAGGCCCGGTTCTGAATCGGCGATAACGGTGTTCTCGATGCCGTCCCTCTATAGGGAGCATCTTGTACGGAGACACGGCTTGGAGGTCATGTGTTGCGTTCCTTCGATGCTCGTTCTATCCCAGATTGATCTTCAGGGGGCGGTATGTACGCCATTGTTGGTGCCTCCGATGTC
Organism: Triticum aestivum; assembly: GCF_018294505.1. Taxonomy (NCBI): domain Eukaryota; kingdom Viridiplantae; phylum Streptophyta; class Magnoliopsida; order Poales; family Poaceae; genus Triticum; species Triticum aestivum. The sequence continues at coordinate 4,954,234 of NC_057806.1, forward strand.
TTTCTCAAGATCGAGCCACTCCCGCCACTTACTCGCTGACCTCTCGTAGGCAGACATTAATGGGTGGATGGTGCATAGATAAGGGAAGCCTCGTTGGCATTTGTCAGTTCAGGGTAGGCCCCTTTGTGTTGTGGTTGTAATGTGTGTGATGGCTTGTCTTCGGGGGGAATATCTGGTGCACCCAAGCTTGTGGTGCTACCTGTGCACTGAAGTCATATTGTGCATTTAAGATGTTCAAAAATTTCTGAATTTTTTTTAGCACATTCATACAACATCAATGTGGATTGTCACAAAATTTCAAGTCAAAGTGCAAAACATAACTCGAAAAAACAAAAATGACAAATTCAACACTGAATAGTATGTAACATAACTTGGGCTCTAGATTTGGCCCATTATCACATTGATGTCAAATTTGTTATTTTTATATCTGAAAAAATATTTCAACTTTTTGTGACATCATACATTGATGTTACATTAACGTGCTAGATTTTTTGAAAATATTCTATGACATCCGGTGCGCCGGTAGCACCACAAGTGCGGGTGCACTGGATACATTCCCCTTGTCTCCAAACTATCCCTGGTGTGGAAAAAGTGCATGAATTTTCAAAAAGTTCATAGATTTTTTTATTTTAAATTTGGAAAAGTTTACAAATTTGAAAAAAGTTGATGAATTTTTTTAAAAACCACGAATTTTTAAAAAGTTCACGAATTTTTTTATTTAAAGATTTGAAAAAAGTTCACGAATATGGAATTTTTTTATTAAATTGAAAAACTTCATTAATTTCAAGAAAATTATAATCTGAAATAAAACGTTCGCGCATTTGAAAAAGCTCACAGATTTGAAAAAAAGTCCACGTTTATAAAATGCTGATAATAAAATGAGAAAGTAAAACGAAAATGAAAGTTAATCAGAAAAAAGGAAAAAAACGGAAGGAAAACCGGACGGGGAGAAGCTTGCCAAAACCGGGTTGCACCAGCGGCTCGCGACGTCGCGTGCAGGCTGCGAGCAAAAGAGAGAAAAACAATAAATGGGCCAAGCCCAGAACAGAGGAGGGTGGTCTCAAAAAAAAAAAAAAACCGGCGGCGCCATTGGAGGATCTGCCACCATGACCATAGTCGTTCGGATCAGTTGGAGTCGGTCGGTGGACTGTTGGAGAGAAGAAGGCGGCGGCGGCGGCGGCGCGATTGCTAGAGGAGGATCGGTTGGTTTCTCGATCGTGGCCATCCAAGAAAGAGGATGAGTGCGGCGGGTGGGGAGAGATCCAACAACAGAAGAACCATGACGGCCGATCCGACCAGCCGAGACGATCCCTTGGCCTTGCCGGAGAAGAAGAAGAAGGTGAGTGTGCGGAGAGACGAGGCATCATTGCCTGATCCAGACGCGTGGATTCTCAGCGATGCCGACTTGGCCAGGATGGAACGCGACCAGAAATCAGGTCCGTCTCGTCCATTTTTTCATCAGTCATCAGTTCACTCTCGATTTTTTTCATCAGTCAGTTTATTTACTCAAGATGTAAACGCAACTGTTTAATTAATTAATTATTACTCTCGATCAATATATATATAGCTCCACCGCCTGTGAAAATCCCTACGCTCGATTACTTCAAACCCCCGACCCGGTTTCACACCGCCGAGGTCTTCGCCGTCCGTGATTCAAGCGAGGCCGCGCTCTCTGCTGCCAGATTTCTCCTAGGGGTTTCATCCTCTCTTGGTATGTAGGATGTGTATATGCAGCCTCTCTGGTTTGGATTGATTGATCCATTGCCCGTCGCGCAACTTAAAAATGTATGTATCGATCGTGTTTGAATCACGCAGATGGTGAACCGCTGAGACGCTGCTCCGGCTTCTTGGTTGATTGGGATGAGGAGAAGAAAGCCGGCCTTGTTTTGACAACTGCGCGTCTGATTCGCACAAAGCATTCTCCTGACAGCGGCTGGTCAGGTGGCGAAGAGTATGCTCCTCGTGCTGATGTGAGTTAAATGTAGTGTTTCTTCTAAAAAACATCTATCATTCTTTTCCAGCCCAGCCGCTTCCAACCCCAAATAAATTACTAGTTGCAATTCTCTTGTTTTTCTTGTGTGTGCTACTATTCGCCTTTCCTAATAATAACAAAATGGAAATGGCACATGTGTTTGCTTACTAAGCATTGTTCAAAAATCTTATATAATCTGCCCCGCAGCCTTTTTTAGGTCAATGTTCATTTGTTAGATTACACCAATGCAAGGACATGTTTTTTTTGTGCTATATATATTGGCCTTTCGATTTAATAACAAAATGGAAACATCATATGTGATTTTCTTATTAATTAAGCATTGTTCAAATCTCTAGTACAATCTGTTCCGGAACTTTGTTTTTAGAACTGTTCATTTGGTAGACGGGACCAGTGCAAAGGACACACTTTTTGTGCTCTTGGCCTTCTCTAGTTAATAACAAAATGGAAACATCATCTGTTCAAATCTCTAATACAATCTGTTCCGGAACTTTCTTCTCAGGTCACTGTTCATTTGCTAAATGGCACCACTGCAAAGGGCGATCTGGTCTACTATCAGCCCCATTACGGTATCACTTTCTTGAATGTTGAAGTGGATCAACCAATCAAGTTACCATCTTTTTGTGAAGAAGATGTAAAATTTGCTCAAGATGTTTTTCGGCTCGGAAGAGACGATTCCTTAAATCTAAGGATAACATATGCTAGGGCAGAATATAAGAATCCAAACATGTATCGGCGGTACCACAATGTGTATTTCCGTTCTCCAGACGAGCATGGTGATGATAATGAGGTAATATATCCTATCATGAGATAGTATTATATACATTTGTTACAACTATTAGTTTTTCTATGTCATTTGTTTTATAACATTTTTCTTGTTACTGTAAACTCTCATGTTTTGTCAATGTGAATTGTTGTAGTATGACAATGGGGGCCTAGTCATTGACTTGAATGAAAACGTTGTCGGAATGGTCAACGTCCCTAAGAGATTTGGGTCTTTTATACCTTCTTCCATTTTGCTCAACTGTTTGGATTCATGGAAGAAATATCGGTGCGTTTTTCCTCTCACCTCTGAGATAGTATCTATATGATTGGTGATGCTAAGCTAATGTGTTCCCTCCTATTGTTTTCTTCTTACTTATTGTTGTTTTCTTCTTACTTAATGTTAGAAGTCAAACTATTATTTGTAGTATCTATTTGCTCACTTTTATGCAATTTAACAATGTTCAGGATATCGGTAACTGGTAGCATATGGTTGGGTGTTGAGTAGGGATTAATTGGCTTATCAGCCTATTAACTGAATTCATTGGTAGGTTAACTAGGGCCATGTCTATATATATCCTAGGCTGCATCTGAATTGATTTTCAATATTGGAGCCTGTGTTTTGATTTTCGGCCGAAAAAAGTGGATTTCGGCCGAATTTCGGCCATCTCGGCCTGGGGCGAAAAGTATATTTAGGCCGAAATTGCTTAAATTTGGCAACTTTTGGTCAAATTTAAGTCAAATTGCAGTCAAAATTTGGTCAAATTTCAGCCGAAATTTTTGAAAATGGCCGAAATCCGGCCATCTCGGCCTAGGGCGAAAAAAAGCTCAAACCGAAAATCAAAACACAGATTGGAGCACATGCTGCAGTAAAAGCAGCCATAGATTGCCGCAAATGCCAAATGCACCACACAAGTGCATTTTAGATACTATTCAGGGTGGACACGGTCCGGGCCGGTCCGGTCCCTGACCGAGCCGCCGTTTGGACCGGCCGCCGGCGGACCGGACCGAGCAGCACAGCGGTCCTCTTTTCCCGGACCGGACCGGCAGAGGTAAAGCTCGGGCCGGACCGACAGGACCGGCCGCGGCGGCGAGGTCGTGACTACGGCGGCGTGAAGAGACGACTCCGGTGAGCTTCTAGACACGATGGAGACAACTGCGTGATCGAGAACGGCGACGGTTCACACATGGGAACAACAGGACGCGGTGGCGCCGGCCGAGGCGCGCATGTTTATTCTTTCGCAGATTTTCCGTTACATGCAAGCAATTTAATGGATGCATGAGCCCACGATTTTGTGCGTACGTGACTGCCGTAATTAGAGGATCAAGTTTTACGTGGAGTCAGTCGTGGGATGACGACGTAATTAACGGATCGAACCTCGTTTGTCTAGTTATTTATATTTTCTGTTTGACGGAAAGAAAGGAAAGGAAAACGGCCCACGATTTTCTGTGTGCGGGCGGGGCAGCCACGATCACTATTTTTTGCAGTATCTATTTGCTCACTTTTATGCAATTTAACAATCTTCAGGATATCGGTAACTGGTAGCATACGGTTGGGTGTTGAGTTAGGGATTAATTGGCTTATCAGCCTATTAACTGAATTCATTGGTAGGTTAACTGGGTCATGTCTATATATATCCTAGGCTGCATCTGAATTGCTTTGCAATATTGGAGCACATGCTGCAGTAGAAGCAGCCATAGATTGCCGCAAATGCCAAATGCACCACACCAGTGCATTCTAGATACTACATAGGAGAGCGACACTGCAGCAGCAGAACAGCAGCAGTATTACATCAGAGAGGAGAGGAGTTTAACTTGCAGCCTGGTGAAGCCATGGATAGAGGACAGGAGGAGCATATGGCGAAGCAGCTGGAGGAGTGGAGGTGTGTCCGCTGCGGTAACGCAGGCAGCTGCTCGAGGAGGGTCAGCGCCGACGACTGCTTGGCGTGGGGGCTGCTCCTCCATGAGTGGGAGAGAGCACGGACCAACCTAATGCGCTGGGGCTGCTCCTCGATGAGCGGGAGAGAGCACGGACCAATCTAATGCGTGGGAGGCTGTGGGTAAAGGGAGGGAATGAGCTAAATTTGGGCCAAAATTACCCAGGCAGTTAATCAGTCCAGCCAATAATTCGGTCTGACAAGCCGATTAATCTGCTTGTTAGACAGATAAATTGGTCCACCCAGTTAATTGCGTGAATAGATCCTTTTTAACTGACTGATATGCCGATTAACTGGCAGATATATATTTTGAACAGTGCAATGTAATGACCATAAGTTATGTTAGGATTCTCAAAGAAAATGTATCATTTTCGTGTTTTATGTATATACACACAGTCATATGTTTGTAAAAGTGGCTAACATAAGCAATTTAGCAATAATAATTATTTATAAGCAAATCAAGAGCTGAAAATAAAACAAGTAGAACCATGCTGAGACTACAAAATGGTTCATGATGACAACTAGATATAATAAGGAACTGATAAGGCATTATAATTCTGATTCGCATGTCTTCAGCCAAATTGTAGAGTAAAGTTAAATGGAAAACTATCTTTTAGGTTCTCTCTGTCAATTTTGACGGACAATTTCCTGAAACCTAGGAGATATTCAAATACTCTTTTGTGGTACTCAATTGTTCCTGGTTATGTTGAAATATGATGTTTTACTTTTACGTAATGTCATGAAAACCCGTCTTTGAGCATTTTTCAACTACAATGAATGATTCATCCCTTTTCGGCCTTTTTGAACTTTATTTGTATCAAAATATTTGGTGGCCCTTAGATAGAAGTTGGATTCCACTAAAGATGACTTATTTTGAAAGGGTTACTTACTCCTGTATACCTTGCTCAAAATATGTTGCTTTTTAACATGTTAAATAGAAGTTGAGTTCCACCAAAGGTTTGCTTATTTCGAAAAAATTACAACTCCTGTATACCTTGCTCGAAGTATGTTGATTCTTTTAACATGTTAGATAGAAACACCAAAGATTGCTTATTTTGAAAGGTTTCATTATACCTTGCTCGAAATATGTTAAAATGGTGTCTGATTTGGTTAGGTGCATCGCCCGGCCCCATCTTGGGATGATGTTTCAAGCCATCAAGCTTCTAGAACCTGCTCATGTTGACATGTTATGGCGTATGTATAACATTGATCATGGTCTTATTGTTCAAGAGGTATGTAATGGCTTCCGGAAGGTGCTCCTTTTCCCATGTGTATATGGTATAATTGTTTGGCAATTGAAGCCTAGGTGTCGAAAGGATCTAATGCTGAGATACTCGGAATCCAAAAAGGTGATGTTATTGAATCTATCAATGGAAAACCTGTTTCTACCACAATTGAGGTGGGTGTATTAGAGATTTGTTAGGTTAATGAGTTGGAAATAAATTACATTTGTGTGATAGTTGTTAGCTTAACGGTCTTGACTGCAATGCTTTTTCTCTGCAATTGTCAGTTGGAAAATACGCTGATGATCACATGCAAGGGCCCTTCAGGTGCTGAAGTTCATATTTCTGTAAGTTCATTTATATATTATAACGGCGGTTTGCTTGATCACTGCCATCCATTCCTCTGTACCGAAGTATCATTAGCAAGTGCTAGCACTAAGAGATTTTCCCCCTAACTCCATAGGTTGGGGTGTTTCACACACTCAAAAAACAACGAAGCACCGTACAGTGGACTGCAGAATTATCAGAACTTGGAGAAGTTCTTACAAGCTAGGTACACCCTCCTCTTTTAACTAGACCCATCTACAGATTATTATCCATATTATTATTTCAATTCTCATGTATGTATATTCCATTTTTTTGCTGATAATTATTATCCAGATATAATGCTAGCACTAAGTCTGTAAGCTTATGTCACACTCTTACATGACACCCATGTGATCTCAAATGAAAAAAATAGCGCGCTACAGCAAAATAGTGGCGACCTCAAAATATGCTATTAGCGAGACGTTGTACACCGATATATTTAGCGAGGCAATTCTCAATACGCTATAGCATGCTATTAGCGACGCTATAGCGCGCTATTTTTTTCAGTGGATATCATAGCACACCATAAAGTATGCTGATATTTTGGAAGTTTATGGTTTTGTTAAATAGGTGGTGCGCAGCAAGTAAGTTGTAGAGAAAGACTTCATCCATGTTTTCTTCACCAAAGCATCCACATCTTCCATTGTAGACTTGGAAGTTTTAGATTTTTTGGAACAAGAGATGCATGTTGGGGTTTGTAGGTTTGTCGAGGGCGCTAACTTTGAGTTGTGTGACATCTTGCAAAGAATTTGATTAAATATTGCTTGCATGTTCCCTCTCTCATTCACCTTGGGAGAGGTTTTTTGCATGCAAAAGAAGGCTTGGTTATTTGACTCATGTTGTGTTATTGTTTGTTACAGGTCCTACAGACTCTTGAACAGGCTGCCAGAAGAGGGATGCGAGAAAATGCCAGAAAAGGGATGTTTCTGTAGAGCTGTGCCTGTGATGGATATTTACCTATGACCATATGTTGTAGTAGTAGTCTGGATATATTAGAAATAACATATTTAGTTGTAGTCAGTGCCAAAGTAGCAGCCCGTTGTGAGATTCTCTGTTCTGCTAAAAGAAATGCAGTACACCATACTGAAACCCCTCTTTTTTGAGTATTCCATGTGTCAAATAGTTAACCTATTTTACATGCCCTTTTGTTCATGATCAAGTCAGTATGTCAACATTTATTTTATTACACAAGTTCATGAGCTTTGCCATTTCTCAGTTAAGGAAAAGTTACTCAGACATATAGCCAGTTCACACACAATCCCTAAAAAAAAGTTCACAAACAACAGTTCAGGAAGGACACCTCCCTTGGCATGCTTCTGCTGGATGGCCTGACCGAGTTTTTGGTCGGCGTGAGCCACTTGTGGGCTGGGTTGGGCCACTGAGCCAAGCTGCCACTTTGGAGTGGAACTGGGCTCTCGAGAGGACGTCCTGATCATGCGCTGCTGTTCTCCTCAGGCCGATAGCCGTGCCGCCTCCCTATACCTCGCCAAGCCCCCACCCCGTTTGGCCAATGTCGTGCTGCCGCTCACCGATCTTCTCAAGTCGACCCAAGCCGGACGTAAGCTCGTGCGGCACCCCTCCTGGTGGCTCGGTCAGCAAGTGAACCGGCTCTGCTCGGCTTAGAAAAGGGCTATGGAGGAGTGGAGGATCTCGGTCCTTGCCGGTGGAAGGGCTTCCTTTTTTCATACTCTTTTGAGGTTTGTTAGTGTTTGTGTTTACGTTAGGGCTCAGAGAAGCGAGGCGGCGGCGGCTCTCTAAAGATGAAATAAAGTTCTCCCCGCCTAGTCTCCGTCCCGGTGGTGTTTCTAGCATCGTTGAAGGGCGTGTGGAGGTTTGTCTCTGGCGGATTTCATGGGATTCGGTCGGCATTTGTCTTCGGTGAATCCATGTGGATCATATTTTCGTTCGTCTGTGTTCGTGTGTTTACAGGTTGGATCCTTTCGATCTACACTTCTCTTCATCGGTGGTACTTGATGTTCTGGTGAACTGGTCCTACGGGACCTTACTCCTTAGCATGACGACTTCCCGACTATCTACTAGAACAAGGTTTGTCCGGCTCCGATTAGAGAGGGGAGAAGACGGCAGTGCGCCTTCGGCTCGTTCCAGTGCTAGTAGTCATCTAAAAGAGAAGAGTAAACAAATCCGCCAAAAACTTTGCTACTAGAAGGAAAAGACATCTGATTGTCAAAAAAACAGGAAAAGACATCTCTAAAAAGAGAAAAGGAGATACCTAAAATAAAAATGTTATTTTTTTACTATAAGTTCATATTTGCGTTTTAGCATTTTTTATATTGCAATTAATATGTTTCAAGTAATATCTTGTTTGTGCCACTATCCACTAGATTTTAATAAATTATGGTTGTGCCACTAAAGCTTGCGAATACAATAGCCACACGCCCATGTGCAACATTTCGGTGAGTTGCCGGCAGGTCAGGCCTTGTTTCCATCTCCTTTGACACGCTTCCTCCTCCGAGTGATCCACCACACTTATCACATCAACCGCAGAGAAGAGAAGATGCATTTGACCGTAGCATCCCTTGTGACAGGACAAGACATGGCGACCATGCAGCCCAGCATGCAGTAAGGGGCTGTTTGGTTTCTAGCCACATCTTGCCACATTTTGCCACACCTCAGCTTAGGCAAGTTTGACTAAGTTAGATGGGTGTTTGATTCTAGCCACATCTAAGGCAAAAAAATTTTTATGAGAAGTAAACCCCACATGTCATAGACACAAAAATTGTGGCAAGATTCCCTTAGGCAAGCCAAAGTGTGGCTAACAATTTGAGCAACTCAAGTTAGGCAAGTGTAGCAAGTATGGCAAAAATAATGTGGTCATATATGACAAACATAGTCACAATCCAAACAGCCCATAAATCCCGCGGACTCTCGTGTCTACCAAGACAGTCGCACATGCCCTTTGAGAATCCGTCCAACTACCGCCTCCACCCCCAGCATTCAGCACATCACTCACCTTCATTGGGTTTCTCTCCTTGTACTTCCCGGCCGCCACTCCAACTGCTGGCCCTAGTCCTCGTTGAGTCTGACATGACGCTGCTTGTCCGTAGCCTATGCGTGAGCAACACGGTGGGACCCAGTGCCAGGCGCCAGTCTAGCCACTTCACGCATCATCGCATCATGCGAAGAAGGAAACCTCATCGACCTTTTGTGAGCAGGATGCATAGCGCGGAGCACCCTAGGGTTATCACCATGGACTTGGCTCCATCACCAAGGAACACTCACATCATATATACTAAGGTGAATTCTATCCATCAAACCTTGGCATTTCTATCAAGGACACACTGTGCGTGTGGGTTTTCTCGATGAGGAAGAACCCATGGTAGATAGTAGTGGACTTCCTCTACTCTGGGTACAAGAACCAACCACCTAAGTGTAGGTTGTCGCTTGGGGCAGATCAGGTCATCATTGCGCAGTTCCACAACCCCTTGGACATCGTACTCCTTGTCGGCCGCTCTTACTACTACATCTCGTAGTTCATCACATTCTCCCGCTTCAACATCTTCTCCCCTTTTGATAACAAGTTCTCACATATCTCTCTTTTGATGAGATTTGAGCCCATCTCCTGCAGTTCCAGGAGTGGGGAGGCTAGTAGTGAGCAGCAACAAGAGGAGGAGGCTTGCAGTTCCAGTAGTTGGGAGGCTAGTAGTGAGCAGCAACAAGAGGAGGAGGCGCTCTCGTGTCAAGGTTTAAGTTCATGTCATGTTTTATTTTGTGCTTCGTGTTTGTGTCCATTTGCTTCATTGCGATGTAATAAACTGTTTGTGCATGTTTGCTTTGCTTGCAACTTGATCGACACTACACTTTTTTCATTTTTCTAGTTTGTATCCGAGCCATGGTTTCCCTCTTTTTTTGTGTTCACACCAAATCAGGAACCAGCAAGAAAGATGGATCAATAATAATCAAAGGGGGTTCACAAACTAGAAAGACAAGCCGATCACAAACAAATACTATAATCACTGAAAAGCATTAGCATAATACATCCCTAATTATTACACACCACAAACTTGTTATTTTGGCATGGCGAGCAGATCTTCGCATAGCTGTTGGAGCAAACGGGGTTGGAGGCACCGGGAACTATGGAATCACCTATTCATTCAAAATTTCATGGCTCTGGCTGCTAATCGGCGAACGTATTCATGTCCACGAGGCACTTCTAGTGTGTTGATCCTTCAGCGACCACTTCGTCATCGTCATCCTCACGGACCTCTACACGGTGACGGAAGACCACACCATCACTTAATCGTGGCCCATGAACGTGAGGTCACCGCCAACCACGCCTTTTTGCCCAAGTTGGAGGAGATGTTAGCCGAGCTTGGCGACATTGATGAACACAACAACGACCCGATGACGGGGATGCCGCAGGGCACCCACAACATTCTTCTCAAGTTTTTTTGTTTTTGTTTTCTATATTTTTTATTTGTTTCTCCTTTTCACTTTCCTATTATTATTTTTCCTTTTTTTCCATTTTCTTTCTTTTAGACCTTTTCACATTTAAAACATGTTGCCATTTTTTCCATTTTTTTATTATGTTCACCTTTTTTAAATGTTCAGAACTTCAAAGAAATGTTCACAAAAGTTGTATAAAAGTGTTCACAAATCCCAAAGAATATTTATATTTCAAAAAAAAATTAGAAAAGGTTTTAGTAATGTTTATTTTTCACCAAAAGTTGTTATCAAATTTCAAAACATTCTGGTTTTTAAACTAAATAAAAAATTATTTTTTCTCAAAACCAAATAAATTCCACCTAATAAAGAGTAGAAGAAAAACCCCACTAGAAAACCCAGGAAGAAAATTACCCGAGTCGATTTTTTTGAGCGGTAATTGCTCGAATTGAATGAATCATTACGACCTCGATGGCCAATTGGGTTGGCCCAGTCACGACTTCTATGATATCGGCCGCCAATTTGACACGCTAAGCATCAAATAGGGGTTATTGCAAAACGCAATCCCTATTTAACACATTATGCTTCAAGTTATGCTTTCACACACAGGAAACCAAACCACCATTTAGCGGTAGCCAATGTACATAGTGTTTCAGTTTTAGTTTAGTTTAGTTTTTGTTCTTCATTTTTTTGCCTTTTATTTCTAAAATTATCCTTATTAAAAAAACAAAAAAAAGAGTTCAGAAAGGCCCATGACCTGTCAATCTGCGAACAGACCGCAAGAACCCCGCGTACAGTCCGAAAGCAACACAGGACACAATGTTTTAGCAGCCTCGGCGGCGCGATTGCAAGAGGATCGGCGATGCGCGCGAGCAAGAAGATGTTGAGCGCGGGCGTGGAGAAGCCCAATAACAAAAGGGCCACGGCGGCCGATCCGACCAGCCGAGGCGATACCAACGCGAAGAAGACGAAGAGGGATCCGTCGCCTGATTGCGTACGCCCTCGTCTTTGCCAAGATTGCACAAGACGAGATCGACAAAGAGTCAGGTCTGATTGCGCTATCCCGTAGCCACCATCCAAGTTTTCATTCGAATTCCTAAATAATGGTACAGACCGTCTTCATCTGCTCATGTGTGATCTGAATCATCTGACCGATATATGTTTATGTTGCTGCCGCCTGTAGCTCCCCGCCCTGTGCAAATTCCTACCATCGCTTACTTCAAACCTCCCACCTTGTTTCACACCGACGAGCTCCTTTCCGTCCGTCAATCTGGAAGAAAGGCCGTGCTCTCGGCTGCCAAATTTCTTCTAGGGGTCTCATCCTCTCTTGGTACGTTCTAATCCTCTGTATGTTTCGGATTTTTTGATCCATCGCCGCACGCAACTTAACGTATATATTAATTGTGCTTGAATCACACAGATGGTGAGCCGCTAAGACGGTGCTCTGGCTTCTGGGTTGATTGGGATGAGGAGAGCAGAACCGGCCTTGTTCTGACAACCGCGCGGCTGATTCGCACAAAGGATGCTCCTGTCAGCGTCTGGTCAGGCGGTGAAGAGTATGAATTGTTACAGTATGACAATGGGGGTCCAGTTATTGACTTGGATGGAGAAGTTGTTGGAATGGTCAACGACCCTGAGAGATTTGAGTCTTTTATACCTTCTTCCATTTTGCTCAATTGTTTGGATTCATGGAGGAAATATCGGTACGGTTTCCCTTTCAGTTCTGTGATGGACACAATGAAAATGTGTTCTCTCCTATTGTTTCTTTTTTAGTTATCGTTAGGAGTCAAACTATTTCTCATAGTATATCTATTTTATCATTTTTATGCAATTTAATGACCATAAAGTTATGTAAAGATTCTAAAAAGAAGTGAGCATTGTCGTATTTTATGTATATATATAGAGAGACATATGTTTAAAAAAGTGGCTGCAATAAATAATTTAACAATAATAATCATTTATAAGGAAATCATGAACTGGGTCTTTGATGGGGCCTAGACAAAAATAAACATGTATAGAACCACGCTGAGATGCTGAGAGTACAAAATGGATTATGATGACAACTAGTTATAAGAAGGGTTTTGCTTTGCATGTCCTTGGCCAAGTTCTACGGTAAAGTTTAATGGAAAACTATGTTTTAGGCTTTTCTCTCTATTTTGATGGACAATTTCCTGAAGCCATCTTTTTTCAAGGAGAGTTTCAAGTTAAACCTATGAGATATTCATTAACAAATATATTTTGTGATACTCAATTGTTCTCAGTCATAATGAAATACTCAGTTAATCCCCTCTACTATTTTGTGATACTCAAATGCATTTGTCAACTACTATGAATGATTCATCCCCGTTGGACCTTTCTGAACTCTATTTTTGACTCAAAATAATTGGTTATTGTTGTTTTTTCTTGACATGCTAAGATAGAAGCTCGATTCCACCAATGTTTGCTTATTTTGAAAATGTTACTTGCCCATGTATACCTTGCTTAAAATATTCTAAATGATTATCTGGTTTGATGTAGGCATTTCGCCTGGCCCCAACTTGGAATGACGTTTAAGGCCATCGAACTTCTAGAACCTGCTCATGCTGACATGTTATGGCATATGTTTAACATTGATGACGGTCTTGTTGTTCAAGAGGTAGGGTAATGACTTCATGGAGGTGCTCAATTTCTCATGCATGTAGTGGTTAATTATTTGGCAATTGAACCCTGGGTGTCAAAGGGATCTAATGCTGAGATACTCGGAATCCAAAAAGGTGATTTTATTGAATCTATCAATGGAAAACGTATTTCTACCACAATTGAGGTGGGTGTATTAATGAGCTGAAAAGAAATTACATGCGCGATAGTTGGTGTCTTCATGGTCTTGACTGCAATGTTTTTTATCTGCAATTATCAGTTGGAAAATACGCTGATGAGCACATGCAAGGGACCTCCAGGTGCTGAAGTTCATATTTCTGTAAGTATATCATAACGGTGGTTTGCTTGATCCCTGCCATCCATTTCTTTGTACCGACGTATTATGAGCACAATGCTAGCACTAAGAGATATGTTTTGCTAACTCCATAGGTTGGGGTGTTTCACACACTCAAAAAACAACGAAGCACCGTAGAGTTGACTTTAAAATTATCAGAACTTGGAGAAGTTATTACAAGCTAGGTACACATCTCCTCTTTTAACTAGCCCAATCTACAGATTATTATTTCAATTCTCTAGTATGTATATTCCATTTTATGTAGATATAATTATTATCCAGATATAGTGCTAGCACTAAGTATGCAAGTTTATGTGCATTGTGCGATACACTCTTATGTGACACCAATGTGATGTTTAAAATATCATACCACACACCATAAAGTACGCTAAGTTTATGGTTTTCGTAAATATGTTGTGTGCAGCAAGTTGTGGAGAACAATCTTCATCCATGTTTTTTTAGCCAAGCATCCATCTTCCATATGTAGACTTGGGAGTTTTAGGATTTTCTCAAACAAGAGATGCATGTCTGTGCTTGTGAGATTTTCTGTACACCTTATTGAAACCCCTATTAGTGCATGAGGAAGCGTTGTTTATTACCTTATCCATTTGGTGGTCAACAAGGACAAGTATCTTGGCTCTGCACATACGCGTAAGCACGAGGAGGAGCAAGTATCTTGGCTAATGAACTTTCTGAAAAAGCACTAGCTAGTACTAATTTTTAACTGTGTTGCTGGTTTGTGGTAATTCTTTCCCATAGTGATCTGACTGTAAACGCATGTATATTTTTGCTGTTACAAGTAGATGAAATTTCTAAGTTCCAAGTGTAAGCTGGCATACATACGAGCTTGTCCGCTATTAAACCATGCGTCACAATCCTAGCTTGTGGTCTCTTATCTATTTGTGTGTTGACTTCTAGTCATTTGGCATGGAATTTGCAGTGGTCCTTGATGTTGATTTTGGTACATGGACAATTCTGATGTTATGTCCTCAAGTTCTTTATCCTACCACTTGCCCATAACAACTGATGATGTACGTGCAATGATTCGTCCTGATTCCATTTTTTGTAAACCGGTGATGTTAGCTGAAAGAATGAATATTTTGTAGCTAAGTTTGTATTTATGTTTTGAAGCTGTGTGTAGCGAACTGTGATGTGAATATATATATATCTTGAAGAAGTTAGTCCCTTTTTTTGCTACATTTCTTATTGGATGGTTTCATGCATATATTTCAAGATTAACATGTATTTTTCCTTGGCATTAAAAATAAATAAATAGTGAGACTAATTCCGTGAGAAATTGGTTGTAACCAAGATGACCCTGTGGAAGTGGAACAAAGTGTGTTGTGAACCAAAATCATAGATCAAATCGCAAGGTGTTGTTTTCAATCGAACCTTTTGGTTTTTTTTTTGCTTGCAAAGGGGTTTACCAGCATATTAAAGTCTAGGGAGTAACAACTCCCTCCATGACTTTATGATGTCAGCCGATTGAATCATTGAGATGAAAGTATATTAGACTGAAGCGATAGCTCCAAGCGAAGAAGGAAAACGAGCTAAAAAGAACAAACTGAATCTGCGGTCCTGCACAGTATGTCCATATCCAAACAACTGTGGTTGATATGTAGCTACATGACCAGCACCCCTCGCTTCCTCTACCCGCAATGCGGAAACCCTAGATTAGCTCATTCAACTTGCTTTGAGGTTTGTGTGCAAAAGAAGTAGTGTCAAAACACTGAGATGTTCAAAACAAACACCATACTCTTGAACCTGAGAAATTAACAATCAATTTATGTCTGGTTGCATATGTTGGAAATATTCCCTAGAGGCAATAATAAATTGGTTATTATTATATTTCCTTGTTCATGATAATCGTTTATTATCCATGCTAGAATTGTATTGATAGGAAACTCAGATACATGTGTGGATACATAGACAACACCATGTCCCTAGTAAGCCTCTAGTTGACTAGCTCGTTGATCAATAGATGGTTACGGTTTCCTGACCATGGACATTGGATGTCTTTGATAACGGGATCACATCATTAGGAGAATGATGTGATGGACAAGACCCAATCCTAAGCATAGCACAAGATCGTGTAGTTCGTATGCTAAAGCTTTTCTAATGTCAAGTATCATTTCCTTAGATCATGAGATTGTGCAACTCCCGGATACCGTAGGAATACTTTGGGTGTGCCAAACGTCACAACGTAACTGGGTGGCTATAAAGATGCACTACGGGTATCTCCGAAAGTGTCTGTTGGGTTGGCACGAATCGAGACTGGGATTTGTCACTCCGTGTGACGGAGAGGTATCTCTGGGCCCACTCGATAGGACATCATCATAATGTGCACAATGTGATCAAGGAGTTGATCACGGGATGATGTGTTACGGAACGAGTAAAGAGACTTACCGGTAACGAGATTGAACAAGGTATCGGGATACCAACGATCGAATCTCGGGCAAGTATCGTACCGCTAGACAAAGGGAATTGTATACGGGATTGATTAAGTCCTTGACATCGTGGTTCATCCGATGAGATCATCGTGGAACATGTGGGAACCAACATGGGTATCCAGATCTCGCTGTTGGTTATTGACAGGAGAACGTCTCGGTCATGTCAGCATGCTTCCCGAACCCGTAGGGTCTACACACTTAAGGTTCGATGACGCTAGGGTTATAAAGGAAGTTTGTATGTGGTTACTGAATGTTGTTCGGAGTCTCGGATGATCCACCGGGAGGTAAAGATTTATATATAGAAAGTCATCATACGGTCATCGGAATAATTCGGGGGGTTGCCGGTATTGTACCGGGACCACCGGAGGGGTTCTGGGGGTCCACCGGGAGGGTCCACCTGCCACGGAGGGCCCTATGGGCTGTATGTGGAGAGGGACCAGCCCCTTAGTGGGCTGGGCGCCTCCCCCCCTAAGGCCCATGCGCCTAGGGTTTGGGGGAACCCTAAAGGGGGGGCGCCCCCTTGCCTTGGGGGGCAAGGCAACCCCCCTTGGCCGCCGCCCCCTCCTCAGATGGGATCTGAGGGGGCCGGCCCCCTCTCCCTTGCCCCTATATATATGTGGGGGGTGGGAGGGCAGCCGCACCAAGGTTCTGGCGCAGCCCTCCTCCTCTCCCAAGTTCTTCTCCTCTCCCGTGGTGCTTGGCGAAGCCCTGCAGGATTGCCACGCTCCTCCACCACCACCACGCCGTCGTGCTGCTGCTGGACGGAGTCTTCCTCAACCTCTCCCTCTCTCCTTGCTGGATCAAGGCATGGGAGACGTCACCGGGCTGTACGTGTGTTGAACGCGGAGGTGCCGTCCGTTCGGCACTAGGATCTCCGGTGATTTGGATCACGACGAGTACGACTCCTTCAACCCCGTTCTCTTGAACGCTTCCGCTTAGTGATCTACAAGGGTATGTAGATGCACTCTCCTTCCCTTCGTTGCTGGTTTCTCCATAGATAGATCTTGGTGACACGTAGGAAAATTTTGAATTTCTGCTACGTTCCCCAACAGTGGTATCAGAGCTAGGTCTATTGCGTAGATTCTATGCACGAGTAGAACACAAAGTAGTTATGGGCGTTGATTTTGTTCAATATGCTTACCGTTACTAGTCCAATCTTGATTCGGCGGCATTGTGGGATGAAGCGGCCCGGACCAACCTTACACGTACGCTTACGTGAGACCGGTTCCACCGACTGACATGCACTAGTTGCATAAGGTGGCTGGCGGGTGTCTATCTCTCCCACTTTAGTCGGATCGGATTCGATGAAAAGGATCCTTATGAAGGGTAAATAGCAATTGGCATATCACGTTGTGGTTTTTGCGTAGGTAAGAAACGTTCTTGCTAGAAACCCATAGCAGCCACGTAAAACATGCAAACAACAATTAGAGGATGTCTAACTTGTTTTTGCAGGGTATGCTATGTGATGTGATATGGCCAAGAAGAATGTGATGAATGATATATGATGTATGAGATTGATCATGTTCTTGTAATAGGAATCACGACTTGCATGTCGATGAGTATGACAACCGGCAGGAGCCATAGGAGTTGTCTTAATTTATTTATGACCTGCGTGTCAACATAAACGTCATGTAATTACTTTACTTTATTGCTAACCGTTAGCTGTAGTAGTAGAAGTAATATCTGGCGAGACAACTTCATGAAGACACGATGATGGAGATTATGATGATGGAGATCATGGTGTCATGCCGGTGACGATGATGATCATGGAGCCCCGAAGATGGAGATCAAAAGGAGCAATATGATATTGGCCATATCATGTCACTATTTGATTGCATGTGATGTTTATCATGTTTTTGCATCTTATTTGCTTAGAACGACGGTAGTAAATAAGATGATCCCTCATTAAAATTTCAAGAAAGTGTTCCCCCTAACTGTGCACCGTTGCGAAAGTTCGTCGTTTCGAAGCACCACGTGATGATCGGGTGTGATAGATTCTTACGTTCGAATACAACGGGTGTTGACGAGCCTAGCATGTACAGACATGGCCTCGGAACACATGCGAAACACTTAGGTTAACTTGACGAGCCTAGCATGTACAGACATGGCCTCGGAACACAGAAGACCGAAAGGTCGAACATGAGTCGTATAGAAGATACGATCAACATGAAGATGTTCACCGATGTTGACTAGTCCGTCTCACATGATGATCGGACACGGCCTAGTTGACTCGGATCATGTAATCACTTAGATGACTAGAGGGATGTCTATCTGAATGGGAGTTCATAAGATGAACTTAATTATCCTGAACATAGTCAAAAGGTCTTCGCAAATTATGTCGTAGCTCGCGCTTCAGTTCTACTGTTTAGATATGTTCCTAGAGAAAATTTAGTTGAAAGATGATAGTAGAAATTATGCGGACTAGGTCCGTAAACTGAGGATTATCCTCATTGCTTCATAGAAGGCTTATGTCCTTAATGCACCGCTCAGTGTGCTGAACCTCGAACATCGTCTGTGGATGTTGCGAACATCTGACATACACATTTTGATAACTATGTGATAGTTCAGTTAAACGGTTTAGAGTTGAGGCACCGAAGACGCTTTTGAAACGTCATGAAACATATGAGATGTTTCGAGGGCTGAAATTGGGATTTCAGGCTTGTGCCCACGTCAAGAGGTATAAGACCTCCGACGATTTTCTTAACCTGCAAACTAAGGGAGAAAAGCTCAATTGTTGAGCTTGTGCTCAGATTGTCTGAGTACAACAATCATTTGAATCAAGTGGGAGTTGATCTTCCAGATGAGATAGTGATGTTTCTCCGAAGTCATTACCACCAAGCTGCTAGAGCTTCGTGATGAACTATAATATATCAGGGACATATATGATGATCCTTGAGATATTCGCGATGTTTGACACCACAAAAGTAGAAATCAAGAAGGAGCATCAATTGTTGATGGTTGGTGAAACCACTAGTTTCAAGAAGGGCAAGGGCAAGAAGGGATACTTCATGAAACGGCAAATCAGCTACTGCTCCAGTGAAGAAACCCAAGGTTGAACCCAAACCCGAGACTAAGTGCTTCTGTAATAAGGGGAACAGCCACTGGAGCAGAATTACCCTAGATACTTGGTAGATGAGAAGGCTGGCAAGGTCGATATAAGTATATTGGATATACATTGTGTTAATGTGTACTTTACTAGTACTCCTAGTAGCACCAGGGTATTAAATACCGGTTCGGTTGCTAAGTGTTAGTAACTCGAAACAAAAGGCTACAGAATAAACGGAGACTAGCTAAAAGGTGAGCTGACGACATGTGTTGGAAGTGTTTCCAATGTTGATATGATCAAGCATCGCACGCTCCCTCTACCATCAAGATTGGTGTTAAACCTAAATAATTGTTATTTGGTGTTTGCGTTGAGCATAGACATGATTGGATTATGACTATCACAATACGGTTATTCATTTAAGGAGAATAATAGTTACTCTGTTTATTTGAATAATACCTTCAATGGTCTTGCACCTAAAATGAATGGTTTATTGAATCTCGATCGTAGTGATACACATGTTCATGCCAAAAGATATAATATAGTAATGATAGTACCACCTACTTGTGGCACTACCATGTAAGTCATATCGGTATAAAACGCATGAAGAAGCTCCATGTTGATGGATCTTTGGGCTCACTCATTTTTGAAAAGTTTGAGACATGCGAACCATGTCTATTGGTGTATATGAAACTCCATGCAAATGGACCGTTTGGACTCACTTGATTTTGAATCACTTGAGACATGCAAATCACACCACATGGGCAAGATGACTGAAAGCCTCGTTTTCAGTAAAATGGAACTACAAAGCAACTTGCTGGAAGTAATACATTTTGATGTGTGCAGTCCAATGAATGCTGAGGCGTGTAGTGGATATCGTTATGTTCTTACTTCACAGATGATTTGAGTAGATGTTGAGTATATTTACTTGATGAATCACGAGTCTGAATTATTGAAAGGTTCAAGTAATTTCAGGGTGAAGTTGAAAGATCGTCGTGACAAGAGGATAAAAAAGATCTATGATATGATCATAGAGATGAATATCTGAATTACGAGTTTGGCACAGAATTAAGACATTGTGGAAATTGTTTCACAACTAATACAGCCTGGAACACCATAGTGTGATGGTGTGTCCGAACATCATAACTGCACCCTATTGGATATGATGCATACCATGATGTCTCTTATCGAATTACCACGATAGTTTATGGGTTAGGCATTAGAGACAACCACATTCACTTTAAATAGGGCACCGCGTAATTCCGATGAGATGACACCGTATGAACTATGGTTTAGAGAAACCTAAGTTGTCATTTCTTAAAAGTTTGGGGTTGCGACGCTTATGTGAAAAAGTTTCAGGCTGATAAGCTCGAACCCAAAGCGGATAAATGCATCTTCATAGGACACCCAAAAAAGTTGGGTATACCTCCTGTCTCAGATCCGAAAGCAATAAGGAATTGTTTCTGAAATCGGATCCTTTCTCGAGGAAAAGTTTCTCTCGAAAGAATTGAGTGGGAGGATGGTGGAGACTTGATGAGGTTATTGAACCGTCACTTCAACTAGTGTATAGCAGGGCACAAAGAGTTGTTCCTGTGGCACCTACACCAATTGAAGTGGAAGCTTATGATATTGATCATGAGACTTCGGATCAAGTCACTCCCAAACCTCGTAGGATGACAAGGATGCGTACTACTTCAGAGTGGTACGTAATCCTGTCTTGAAAGTCATGTTGCTAGACAACAATGAACCTACGAGCTATGGAGAAGCGATGGTGGGCCTGGATTCCAAAATGGCTCGAGGCCATATAATCCGAGAGAGGATCCATATATGAAAACAAAGTGTAGACTTTGGAAGAACTACTTGATGGTCGTAAGGCTGTTAGGTACATATGGATTTTAAAAGGAAGACGGACAATGATGGTAAGTATCACCATTAAGAAAGCTCGACTTGTCGTTAAGATGTTTTCCGACAAGTTCAAGGAGTTGACTACTCACTCGTAGCGATGCTAAGAGTCTGTTGGAATTATATTAGCGATTACTGCATTATTTATGAAATCTTGCAGATAGGATGTCAAAACATTGTTTCCTCGACGATTTTCTTGAGGAAAGGTTGTATGTGATACAACCGGAAGGTTTTGTCAATCCTGAAAGATGCTAACAAGTATGCAAAGCTCCAACAATCCTTCTAAGGACTGGAGTAAGCATCTCGGAGTTGGAATGTATGCTTTGATGAGATGATCAAAGATTTTGGGTGTATACAAAGTTTATGAGAAACTTGTATTTCCAAAAAAGTGAGTGGGAGCACTATAGAATTTCTGATGAATATATGTTGTTGACATATTGTTGATCATAAATGACGTAGAATTTCTGGAAAGCATATAGGGTTATTTGGAAAGTGTTTTTCAATGGAAAGCCTGGATTAAGCTACTTGAACATTGTGCATCAAGATCTATAAGGATAGATCAAAACGCTTAATGGTACTTTCAAATGAGCACATACCTTGACATAATCTTGAAGGTGTTCAAGATGGATCAGTCAAAGAAGGAGTTCTTGCCTGAGTTGTAAGGTATGAAGTTAAGGCTTAAAGCTCGACCATGGCAGAAGAAAGAGGAAGGACGAAGGTCGTCCCCTATGCTTTTGTCATAGGCTCTATACGATATGCCATGTTGTGTACCGCACTTGAAATGTGCCTTGCCATGAGTCAGTCAAGGGGTGCAAGTGTGATCCAAGAATGGATCACAGCACTGTTGGGGAACGTTGCAGAAAAACAAAATTTTTCCTACGGTTTCACCAAGATCCATCTAGGAGTTCATCTAGCAACGAGTGATTAGATGCATCTACATACCTTGTAGATCGCGAGCGGAAGCGTTCAAAGAACGTGGATGAGGGAGTCGTACTCGACGTGATTCGAATCACCGAAGATCCTAGCACCGAACGGACGGCACCTCCGCGTTCAACACACGAACGGAACAGCCACGTCTCCTTCTTCTTGATCCAGCAAGGGGGGAGGAGAGGTTGAGGGAGATGGCACCAGCAGCAGCACGACGGCGTGGTGATGATGGAGCTGCAGTACTCCGTCAGGGCTTCGCCAAGCGCTATGGAGGAGGAGGAGGTGTTGGAGAGGGAGAAGGAGGCAACCAAAGGCGTGGGAGAAAAGCCTTCCTTCCCTCACTATATATAGGAGGGCCAAGCGGGGGGGGGGGGGCGCCGGCCCTAGGAGATCCAATCTCCTAGGGTGGGGCGGCGGCCAAGGGGGGTTTCCCTCCCCCCCAAGGCACCTAGGAGGTGCCTTCCCCTCCTAGGACTCTTTCCCCTTGTAACCCTAGGCGCATGGGCCTCTTGGGGCTGGTGCCCTTCGCCCATGTAGGCCAAGGCGCACCCCCTACAGCCCATGTGGCCCCCTGGAACAGGTGGCCCCACCCGGTGGACCCTCGGGACCCTTCCGGTGGTCCCGGTACAATACCGATTACCCCGAAACTTGTCCCGATGGCCGAAACAGGACTTCCCATATATAAATCTTTACCTCCGAACCATTCCGGAACTCCTCGTGACGTCCGGGATCTCATCCGGGACTCCGAACAACATTCGGGTTACTGCATATACATATCCCTACAACCCTAGCGTCACCGAACCTTAAGTGTGTAGACCCTACGGGTTCGGGGGACATGTAGACATGACCGAGACGACTCTCCGGTCAATAACCAACAGCGGGATCTGGATACCCATGTTAGCTCCCACATGCTCCACGATGATCTCATCGGATGAACAACGATGTCGAGGATTCAAGCAACCCCGTATGCAATTCCCTTTGTCAATCGGTATGTTACTTGCCCGAGATTCGATCGTCGGTATCCCAATACCTCGTTAAATCTCGTTACCGGCAAGTCACTTTACTCGTACCATAATGCATGATCCCGTGACCAGACACTTGGTCACTTTGAGCTCATTATGATGATGCATTACCGAGTGGGCCCAGTGATACCTCTCCGTCATACGGAGTGACAAATCCCAGTCTCGATCCGTGTCAACCCAACAGACACTTTCGGAGATACCTGTAGTGCACCTTTATAGTCACCCATTTACGTTGTGACGTTTGGTACACCCAAAGCACTCCTACGGTATCCGGGAGTTACACGATCTCATGGTCAAAGGAAAAGATACTTGACATTGGAAAAGCTCTAGCAAACGAACTACACGATCTTGCGCTATGCTTAGGATTGGGTCTTGTCCATCACATCATTCTCCTAATGATGTGATCCCGTTATCAATGACATCCAATGTCCATAGCCAGGAAACCATGACTATCTGTTGATCAACGAGCTAGTCAACTAGGGGCTTACTAGGGACATGTTGGTGTCTGTTATTCACACATGTATTACGATTTCCGGATAATACAATTATAGCATGAATAAAGACAATTATCATGAACAAAGAAATATAATAATAATGCTTTTATTATTGCCTCTAGGGCATATTTCCAACAGTCTCCCACTTGCACTAGAGTCAATAATCTAGTTACATTGTGATGAATCGAACACCCATGGAATTCTGGTGTTGATCATGTTTTGCCCTAGGGAGAGGTTTAGTCAACGGATCTGCTACATTCAGGTCCGTATGTACTTTACAAATCTCTATGTCTCCATCTTGAACATTTTCACGAATGGAGTTGAAGCGACGCTTGATGTGCCTTGTCTTCTTGTGAAACCTGGGCTCCTTGGCAAGTGCAATAGCTCCAGTGTTGTCACAAAAGAGTTTGATTGGCCCCGACGCATTGGGTATGACTCCTAGGTCGGTGATGAACTCCTTCACCCATATTGCTTCATGTGCTGCCTCCGAGGCTGCCATGTACTCCTCTTCACATGTAGATCCCGCCACGACGCTCTGCTTGCAGCTGCACCAGCTCACTGCTCCACCATTCAACATATACACGTATCCGGTTTGTGACTTAGAGTCATCCAGATCTGTGTCGAAGCTAGCGTCGACGTAACCCTTTACGACGAGCTCTTCGTCACCTCCATAAACGAGAAACATGTCCTTTGTCCTTTTCAGGTACTTCAGGATATTCTTGACCGCTGTCCAGTGTTCCCTGCCGGGATTACTTTGGTACCTTCCTACCAAACTTACGGCAAGGTTTACATCAGGTCTGGTACACAGCATGGCATACATAATAGATCCTATGGCTGAAGCATAGGGGATGACACTCATCTCTTCTTTATCTTTTGCCGTGGTCGGGCATGGAGCCGAGCTCAATCTCACACCTTGCAAAACAGGCAAGAACCCTTTCTTGGACTGATCCATTTTGAACTTCTTCAAAATCTTATCAAGGTATGTGCTTTGTGAAAGACCTATGAGGCGTCTTGATCTATCTCTATAGATCTTGATGCCTAATATATAAGCAGCTTCTCCAAGGTCCTTCATAGAAAAACTCTTATTCAAGTAGGCCTTGACGCTGTCCAAGAGTTCTATATCATTTCCCATCAAAAGTATGTCATCTACATATAGTACGAGAAATGCTACAGAGCTCCCACTCACTTTCTTGTAAACGCAGGCTTCTCCATAAGTCTGCGTAAACCCAAACGCTTTGATCATCTCATCAAAGCGAATGTTCCAACTCCGAGATGCTTGCACCAGCCCATAAATCGAGCGTTGGAACTTGCACACCTTGTTAGCATTCTTAGGATCGACAAAACCATCCGGCTGCATCATATACAACTCTTCCTCAAGGAAACCATTAAGGAACGCCGTTTTGACGTCCATTTGCCATATCTCATAATCGTAGAATGCGGCAATTGCTAACATGATTCGGACGGACTTTAGCTTCGCTACCGGTGAGAAAGTCTCATCGTAGTCAACTCCTTGAACTTGTCGATAACCCTTAGCGACAAGCCGAGCTTTATAGATGGTCACATTACCATCCGCGTCTGTCTTCTTCTTAAAGATCCATTTATTTTCTATGGCTCGCCGCTCAACGGGCAAGTCAGTCAAAGTCCATACTTCGTTTTCATACATGGATCCTATCTCGGATTTCATGGCTTCTAGCCATTTGTCGGAATCCGGGCCCGCCATCGCTTCTTCATAGTTCGAAGGTTCACTGTTGTCTAACAACATGATTTCCAAGACAGGGTTGCCGTACCACTCTGGTGCGGAACGTGTCCTTGTGGACCTTCGAATTTCAGCAGGAGCTTGATCAGAAGTATCTTGATCATTATCATTAACTTCCTCTCTAGTCGGTGCAGGCACCTCAGGAACATTTTCTTGAGTTGCGCCATTTTCCGGTTCAAGAGGTAATACTTCATCAAGTTCTACTTTCCTCCCACTTACTTCTTTCGAGAGAAACTCTTTCTCTAGAAAGTGTCCGTTCTTGGCAACAAATATCTTGCCTTCGGATCTTAGGTAGAAGGTATACCCAATGGTTTCCTTAGGGTATCCTATGAAGACGCATTTTTCTGACTTGGGTTCGAGCTTTTCAGGTTGAAGTTTCTTGACATAAGCATCGCATCCCCAAACTTTTAGAAACGACAGCTTAGGTTTCTTGCCAAACCATAATTCATACGGTGTCGTCTCAACGGATTTAGACGGAGCCCTATTTAAAGTGAATGTAGCTGTCTCTAGAGCGTATCCCTAAAATGATAGCGGTAAATCGGTAAGAGACATCATAGACCGCACCATATCCAATAGAGTGCGATTACGACGTTCGGACACACCGTTACGCTGATGTGTTCCAGGCGGCGTGAGTTGTGAAACTATTCCACATTTCCTTAAGTGTGTGTCAAATTCGCGACTCAAGTATTCTCCTCCACGATCTGATCGTAGAAACTTGATTTTCCTGTCACGTTGATTCTCAACCTCACTCTGAAATTCCTTGAACTTTTCAAAGGTTTCAGACTTGTGTTTCATTAAGTAGACATACCCATATCTACTCAAGTCATCAGTGAGGGTGAGAACATAACGATAGCCACCGCGAGCCTCAACACTCATTGGACCGCACACATCAGTATGTATGATTTCCAATAAGTTGGTTGCTCGCTCCATTGTTCCTGAGAACGGAGTCTTGGTCATCTTACCCATGAGGCATGGCTCGCACGTGTCAAATGATTCATAATCAAGAGACTCTAAAAGTCCATCTGCATGGAGCTTCTTCATGCGTTTGACACCTATGTGACCAAGGCGGCAGTGCCACAAGTATGTGGGACTATCATTATCAACCTTACATCTTTTGGTACTTACACTATAAATATGTGTAGCATTACGCTCGAGATTCATTAAGAATAAACCATTGACCATCGGAGCATGACCATAAAACATATCTCTCATATAAATAAAACAACCATTATTCTCGGATTTAAATGAGTAGCCATCTCGTATTAAACGAGATCCTGATACAATGTTCAAGCTCAAACTTGGCACTAAATAACAATTATTGGGGTTTATAACTAATCCCGTAGGTAAATGTACAGGTAGCGTGCCGACGGCGATCACATCGACCTTGGAACCATTCCCGACGCGCATCGTCACCTCGTCCTTCGCCAGTCTCCGTTTATTCCGCAGCTCCTGCTGTGAGTTACAAATATGAGCAACGGCACCGGTATCAAATACCCAGGAGTCACTACGAGTACTGGTAAGGTACACATCAATTACATGTATATCAAATATACCTTTGGCGCTGCCGGCCTTCTTGTCCGCTAAGTATTTGGGGCAGTTCCGTTTCTAGTGACCCTTCCCTTTGCAATAAAAGCACTCCGTCTCAGGCTTGGGTCCATTCTTTGACTTCTTCCCGGCCGTAAGCGCACGTGTAAGGTTGGTCCGGGCCGCTTCATCCCACAATACCGTTGAAGCAAGATAAGACTAGTAGCGGCAAGAAAGTTGAAAACATCTACGCCCACAACAAATTGTGTTCTACTCGCGCAAGAAGAACTACGCATAGACCTAGCTCATGATGCCACTGTTGGGGAACGTTGCAGAAAAACAAAAAAATTTCCTACGGTTTCACCAAGATCCATCTAGGAGTTCATCTAGCAACGAGTGATTAGATGCATCTACGTACCTTGTAGATCGCGAGCGGAAGCGTTCAAAGAACATGGATGAGGGAGTCGTACTCGACGTGATTCGAATCACCGAAGATCCTAGCACCGAACGGACGGCACCTCCGCGTTCAACACACGTACGGAACAGCCACGTCTCCTTCTTCTTGATCCAGCAAGGGGGAAGGAGAGGTTGAGGGAGATGGCACCAGCAGCAGCACGACGGCGTGGTGATGATGGAGCTGCAGTACTCCGTCAGGGCTTCGCCAAGCGCTATGGAGAGGAGGAGGTGTTGGAGAGGGAGAAGGAGGCAACCAAAGGCGTGGGAGAAAAGCCCTCCTTCCCTCACTATATATAGGAGGGCCAAGGGGGGGGGCGCCGGCCCTAGGAGATCCAATCTCCTAGGGTGGGGCGGCGGCCAAGGGGGGTTTCCCTCCCCCCCAAGGCACCTAGGAGGTGCCTTCCCCTCCTAGGACTCTTTCCCCTTGTAACCCTAGGCGCATGGGCCTCTTGGGGATGGTGCCCTTGGCCCATGTAGGCCAAGGCGCACCCCCTACAGCCCATGTGGCCCCCTAGGACAGGTGTCCCCACCCGGTGGACCCCCGGGACCCTTCCGGTGGTCCCGGTACAATACCGATTACCCCGAAACTTGTCCCGATGGCCGAAACAGGACTTCCCATATATAAATATTTACCTCCGAACCATTCCGGAACTCCTCGTGACGTCCGGGATCTCATCCGGGACTCCGAACAACATTCGGGTTACTGCATATACATATCCCTACAACCCTAGCGTCACCGAACCTTAAGTGTGTAGACCCTACGGGTTCGGGGGACATGTAGACATGACCGAGACGACTCTCCGGTCAATAACCAACAGTGGGATCTGGATACCCATGTTAGCTCCCACATGCTCCACGATGATCTCATCGGATGAACCACGATGTCGAGGATTCAAGCAACCCCGTATGCAATTCTCTTTGTCAATCGGTATGTTACTTGCCCGAGATTCGATCGTCGGTATCCCAATACCTCGTTTAATCTCGTTACCGGCAAGTCACTTTACTCGTACCGTAATGCATGATCCCGTGACCAGACACTTGGTCACTTTGAGCTCATTATGATGATGCATTACCGAGTGGGCCCAGTGATACCTCTCCGTCATACGGAGTGACAAATCCCAGTCTCGATCCGTGTCAACCCAACAGACACTTTCGGAGATACCTGTAGTGCACCTTTATAGTCACCCAGTTACGTTGTGACGTTTGGTACACCCAAAGCACTCCTACGGTATCCGGGAGTTACACGATCTCATGGTCAAAGGAAAAGATACTTGACATTGGAAAAGCTCTAGCAAACGAACTACACGATCTTGCGCTATGCTTAGGATTGGGTCTTGTCCATCACATCATTCTCCTAATGATGTGATCCCGTTATCAATGACATCCAATGTCCATAGCCAGGAAACCATGACTATATGTTGATCAACGAGCTAGTCAACTAGAGGCTTACTAGGGACATGTTGGTGTCTGTTATTCACACATGTATTACGATTTCCGGATAATACAATTATAGCATGAATAAATACAATTATCATGAACAAAGAAATATAATAATAATGCTTTTATTATTGCCTCTAGGGCATATTTTCAACAAGCACAACGGTCAAAGTTATCCTTAGTAACTAATGGACTAAGGAATTTTCTCGATTATGGAGGTGGTAAAAGAGTTCGTTGTAAAGGGTTACGCCGATGCAAACTTTGACACTAATCCAGATTATTCTGAGTAGTAAACTGGATTCGTATAGTAGAACAGTTATTTGGAATAGCTCCAAATAGAGCGTGGTAGCTGCATCTAGGAGATGACATAGAGTTTGCAAAGTACATACGGATCTGAATGTTGTAGACCCGTTGACTAAAACCTCTCTCACAAGAAACATGATCAAACCCAAAACTCATTGATTGTTAATCACATAGTGATGTGAACTAGATTACTGACTCTAGTAAACTCTCTGGTGTTAGTCACATGGCGATGTGACCTGTGAGTGTTAATCACATGGCGATGTGAACTAGATTATTGACTCTAGTGCAAGTGGGAGACTGTTGGAAATATGCCCTAGAGGCAATAATAAATTGGTTGTTATTATATTTCCTTGTTCATGATAATCGTTTATTATCCATGCTAGAATTGTATTGATAGGAAACTCAGATACATGTGTGGATACATAGACAACACCATGTCCCTAGTAAGCCTCTAGTTGACTAGCTCGTTGATCAATAGATGGTTACGGTTTCCTGACCATGGACATTGGATGTCGTTGATAACGGGATCACATCATTAGGAGAATGATGTGATGGACAAGACCCAATCCTAAGCATAGCACAAGATCGTGTAGTTCGTATGCTAAAGCTTTTCTAATGTCAAGTATCATTTCCTTAGATCATGAGAATGTGCAACTCCCGGATACCGTAGGAATACTTTGTGTGTGCCAAACGTCACAACGTAACTGGGTGGCTATAAAGGTGCACTACGGGTATCTCCGAAAGTGTCTGTTGGGTTGGCACGAATCGAGACTGGGATTTTTCACTCCGTGTGACCGAGAGGTATCTCTGGGCCCACTCGGTAGGACATCATCATAATGTGCACAATGTGATCAAGGAGTTGATCACGGGATGATGTGTTACGGAACAAGTAAAGAGACTTGCCGGTAACGAGATTGAACAAGGTATCGGGATACCGATGATCGAATCTCGGGCAAGTATCATACCGCTAGACAAAGGGAATCGTATACGGGATTGATTAAGTCCTTGACATCGTGGTTCATCCGATGAGATCATCGTGGAACATGTGGGAACCAACATGGGTATCCAGATCTCGCTGTTGGTTATTGACCGGAGAACGTCTCGGTCATGTCAGCATGCTTCCCGAACCCGTAGGGTCTACACACTTAAGGTTCGATGACGCTAGGGTTATAAAGGAAGTTTGTATGTGGTTACCGAATGTTGTTCGGAGTCTCGGATGATCCACCGGGAGGTAAAGATTTATATATAGAAAGTCATCATACGGTCACCGGAATAATTCGGGGGGTTGCCGGTATTATACCGGGACCATCGGAGGGGTTCCGGGGGTCCATCGGGAGGGTCCACCTGCCACGGAGGGCCCTATGGGCTGTATGTGGAGAGGGACCAGCCCCTTAGTGTGCTGGGCGCCTCCCCCCCTAAGGCCCATGCGCCTAGGGTTTGGGGGAACCCTAAAGGGGGGGCGCCCCCTTGCCTTGGGGGGCAAGGCAACCCCCCTTGGCCGCCGCCCCCTCCTCAGATGGGATCTGAGGGGGCCGGCCCCCCTCTCCCTTGCCCCTATATATATGTGGGGGGTGGGAGGGCAGCCGCACCAAGGTTCTGGCGCAGCCCTCCTCCTCTCCCAAGTTCTTCTCCTCTCCCGTGGTGCTTGGCGAAGCCCTGCAGGATTGCCACGCTCCTCCACCACCACCACGCCGTCGTGCTGCTGCTGGACGGAGTCTTCCTCAACCTCTCCCTCTCTCCTTGCTGGATCAAGGCATGGGAGACGTCACCGGGCTGTACGTGTGTTGAACGCGGAGGTGCCGTCCGTTCGGCACTAGGATCTCCGGTGATTTGGATCACGACGAGTACGACTCCTTCAACCCCGTTCTCTTGAACGCTTCCGCTTAGCGATCTACAAGGGTATGTAGATGCACTCTCCTTCCCTTCGTTGCTGGTTTCTCCATAGATAGATCTTGGTGACACGTAGGAAAATTTTGAATTTCTGCTACGTTCCCCAACAGCATATGTATTTAAATATGGTATACACCATGCTTGATCTATAGAGTTGGTAATACTTACTAGACATATTTGAAATTACTATGTTGGATGCTTCACAATCTATTCCAAAATTGTCGTTCACCTATCCAATGCAACAATAAGTATGTGAATGATGTTAACGTAATAACAAGTAGAGAGGGAGATTAAAGTCGATATTTTTCTAGTATCCATCATAGGTTCACGATCAGTAGACCTAGTAGGACAATCAAAACATGGACATAAACCAATACTGAATATTTATAAATGGTAGGTGACAAATCTAGCCACACAATTACGCAGACAACCGACAAGTTTTATTAATATTAAAATAACACGCCTGATTTCAAAATCATAGCAAATTTATGATCTAATCAACACATCATTATTTTGAGAACCACAAGGTTGAGATTTATCCATCGAAAATAGGAGAGTTAATAGAACTGCTGTGTTGTTGCTGCTGCTCGTTTGCAATTAATCTTGCAGGGACAGTTGACGAAGCATTCTCCGAGATTTGGCCAACACAACTTATCTATCTTACAGCAGAATTGTCCAAGGACTTTCTCGTCTTTATAACAAGGGGGTCTGGTTACATGACTTACTTTGGCCATCATGTTGCTAGTCTTTATGGTTTCACCTAATTATAACATAAAAGAAAGAATAGACTTATCATCTCAATATATAAACAATCAAAATCAACAATCTATACATATCGGGGAAAAAACTTTGAGTTGTTAATTACCATATGTGCATCCAAGACAAGTCAAACACACCACAAGAAGAAATGAAAGTAGCAGAAGTCCTTGCACATTATTCCTCATGTGCTTGGTCATCATCACCAAGGACCAGAGGTTATTAGTGGGTGGTACTGTTGTAAGTGGGGTTGATGAGTGTATGACCATGAAATGCTTGCTCCAGGAATGGTTCATATATATAGGAAAAACTTCTTGGCATTGATGTATGGTTCCTCCCTTAAGTACTAATGTTTGGAGTTATGGCTTGTCTAAACATCCAATTTTAGTTACACTTCTAAAGATGCATGGTTCATTCCTCGAGTTTCTAAAAAAATTAATGCCTTGTCAAATCGTGCAAGTTACTTTAGTGCCCCCTCTAGAATTGCTCGCTTGTAATGATTAGCTAAAAAATGTCGCATGGCAATATTATGTTTAAGGCATTGATAATAATTGGTATAGTATGAATAAATTCTATCTTATATATGATGACTTATCTGTATAGTATCATTAATTTCTCTCTTGGTATAAGAGAACAGGATTTAAAATCCACTAAGACTGATGGCTTAACATTGGAGTTGTTTTTTTAATGTATAAGCAACTATTCTTAAAAAAAAGTAAATACTTCTTCTTAGTTTTCTACACATGAACATGTTTTAAAAATGGGATGACCATTTTATAAATATAAGACGAAGATTTATTATCATATACACGAACATTTTATATCCAGGTACTTGAGCATTTTTTTATTTACACAAAATTTACTCCAATATTAAGTACGTTTTGATTTTTTTAAATAGATCAAGTTTTCCTAGATCTTTGTTTATTAGAATTGCAAAAATGTCATGCTGGTTGGATGTAATTTTTGTTAGGCGGAGCTTCCCGATTCTTGGGACTCCCTATACGCTGCTCCTTACGACAAACATCATCCCCTTCCCACAATGTGCGCCTGTCTGGGCCGGCCCACTGATGACGCGAGCAGACACAGCGAGTGGGAGAGCATGCGGCGCCCTCCCTTGGAGCGACTTGTCTGTCCAGAACCTCGACATCATACTGTTTCCAAGAGGAATCATGGTGCACACTGCAAACAGACTCTTGTCAATCTTTTCACAAGGAACCGGAGTACCTTTCGACAGCCTATCCATTGAGTTCCATTCAAACGACGACCAACACAATCTCAGGGCGCGACTAAAACTCAAAATATCCTTGATCTCAAGACCACCATGCCTCTTTGGTGCTTAGATCTTTCGCCAATAGACCATGAATTTTCGTCCATGCCCCTCCTCATCCCCAGCCCATAGGAGGTTTCTCCTGCATTTATCCGTTTTCTTGGTAGCCCATTTGTCCGCAGCGAAGCAGGTGATATAGAAAGCTGCAGTTGCCGCCAACACATAATTAACATTGGTTTCAGGTCCAATATATCCATATCTTTTTGACCAATCCAGATCTTTTTGACAAAATACACCGAGATCACGGGATTCAGCTCCAATATATCCAGATCTTTTTGATGAAAATGCTGACACCGCAGCCTTTCATTGATATAGAAGAGAGTTAACAGAAACACATGGAGGTTGCCATCATTCAAGGACACTATTATTTCCATGGGAAAGATCAGCTCAGGTACACTTCACTTAACAGAACTTTACACGTTACTTGAACAGAATTGAGTATACAGATGGTGAGTGTGCTGGTTCTAGATCGGTGTGTTACTTTTCATGAGCTGAAAAATGGAAAAGCTCTTAGACTTATGTAGGCACTCGAACAAATGTCAGGGCTTAGGTATAGTCATTTGTCAACTTAACCATGAACAAAACAGCATGTCAGTCGCAAAAAAGAAAGAACAAAACAGCATGTAAAATATGCAAAGTGTTTAACTGATTGGATACTCAGTAAAGGGGAGATTTCAATAGAGTGTACTGTTTCTAAGAGCAACTCTAGCAGACCCCGCAAAAACTTGACCCGCAAAACACATTTGCAGTTTCACGAAGATCGTGTTTGCAGGTCGAAAACTAACGCGACCGAACAGATACTGTAAAACTGGAATAAAGAGCTCCTTCCTCCAGTCCGGCCGTTGCCGCCCCTTCCTCCAGCCGGCCACGCAGGCCACGCCCAACCCCGTTGGCCGCGCCCCGTCGCCCATGCCCCATCGCCCATCGGTCGCGCCCCGTCCTTACTGGTCGCGCCCCATCACCGCACCGGTCGCGCCCAGCCTCGCCGGCCACGCCCCATCGCCTCCGTCGTCCGCGCCCAGCCTTGCCGGCCACGCCCCGTCGCGTCCGTCGTCTGCGCCTTGCTCTATTGCCAGGCGAGCCGTTCCCCTTTGCCTGCCGCGTCGGGAGGATTCCGGCGGCCAGGCTGAGGTCATGGGAGGCCGCGACGATGTCGAGCTCGTCCAATTCGAACCAGCGGCGATCGATTGCAGCGTCTAGCGGCCTTTTCCGATGTGCGGTGATGAATTCCGGCGAGTTTAGGGCGGATTCCGGCAAACTCCGCGGCGACGTGTTTGCTCCGACGAGGTTTGATCGGTATACGGGGGCCTCTAAATTCGGCCTTCCAACCTCCAAAGATAAGGGTTTCGGGTGTGCATTTGCGGTGGCCCTTAAAATTTTTACGGGTTGGACCACTTTTACGGCTTTTGTTCTGGACACTTTTTTGCCCAAAACTGTAAAACACAAAAATTTTGCGGGTTTGACCACTTATGCGGGGTCTGCTAGAGATGCTCTAAGGCCTTGTACAATGGGAGGTGCTTAGAAGAGGTGCTTAGAGAAATACACCAGGATTTCCTTAAGCACCGGTGCTTATTTATACAGGATAGACGCTTAACTAAGCATCTCTTCTATAGAGATAGGCACTGGTGCTTCAGAAAAACCCGGTTTATTTTTCTAAGCACCTCCCTAAGCATCTCCCATTGTACAAGGCCTAAGCAGAACCAAGAAACTCACAAGGGGCCGCAACTTTGGAAGACCAAGCAGACACTAAATTACAAATAAGGGAGGTTATATTTTTTTCGACAAAAGAAATATATTAATATCACGGAGATGCAAATTACACCCAGCCTCTACAACAACGAAATGTCCTAAGGACATTACAAATGCACACAACCCAAAATCAAAAAGGAGAAGAAAAAAAAATGAAAGATCCCACTACAGTGATAAATTCCTTGTAACTGCAGCATGAACCACCACCAAGACAACATCCGAAATCTAAATTCTCCAAAGCGACGCCTCTAAGAAGGAAGCAGTGCACAAGTGCCCTGGTTGCTTGATCATAGATCTTAGGTTTTCACCCGAGAAAATATGTGCTCTCAAAACAATGCCTTCAATAAGGCCATTATCAGGCATAACCAATTAAGGCCAAATCTTGGGTTTACACCCTAAAAGCTAAGATTCTGTACTCCTCCTGTGCTGCCGCCCCCACTTTCCGATGCTACTGCTACGACTCGAGATTCACCAAGAAAAGTCCTCATCGCCTCGAAGACTCGATCCGCCATTACTAGGCCTTAGACCTTAGCGACCATGAAGTTCTCCGCCATTGTCTTCACCATGCAAATCGAAATATCGACATGTCCCATGATGTCAACAGCCAACAAAGCTTCGCGTCAACGCTCTCCTGAAGCCACATGGGCTGAAATAGGGGCGCACACGACCGAATATCACCCGATCCAGCAATATACACGCGTCAAGCACCCAATGGAGATCTCTGGTGGAGCCTTCCAGGACTCTTCAATGGCCAGATCAATGAGGAACGACATCAAGCAAAACACCGTCTTGGCGCTAGAAGAACCCTAGGACTACCGTAGGAGGGGAACATACCTTGGCTGGGAACCCTAGATCCGCCGCCACCAACCACCATGGTCGGCCCCCACGCCACCCTCGCAGCCGTGGTGGCACAACCGCCGTCGGATCCCCTGGGTCTGCCGCCCCAGTGTTCCATCTCCGTCGTCACGCCGGGCTCCCATGGGCACCACCGCGCCTTGGCCAGCGGACCCCACACGAGAGGGGGAGAGCCCGCCGTCCGCTGTTCGCCGGGCGAGCTTTGCTCGCTTGCCTCCTCCAGCAGCGGCGGGGAAGCAGGGGGAAGGGGGGTCGGGGGCGGCGGCGACGGGTGAGAAGTTGTCCCTCACTTAGGGTTTCTATAAAAGGCCGAGTTAGGATAAAATGATAGTCAGATCGTCTCCATCTTCTGCCACTGCCACACAGGCAGAACTCCAGTACTACCAGCCAAAAGGCATCCCAGTGCTCTCTTTCAAAAATCCCTCTCTGGTAGCCACTCCTTCATAAATTTAGGACCTCGATAAGGACCGAACGTTCGGCCTGGGCAAGCGCCAGACCGAATGAAACGTTCGGATCTGGGACAGCACTCTACCGAACAGAATCATTCAGTGCAGAAACGCACCAGCCCGAACCCCTCATTCACGAGCAAGTTGTCAATACGTGCAATTTAAAGAAAGTGGGCTAACAAAGGCACAGCGTACGCACAAAGACCCAAGTATTCAAAAAGCTAGCAACTGCACACATACTAGGAAATCAAAAACTGGAAAATTCCCATAGCAAAAATTACACAATTTTTCTATGGCAAAAATACTTTAATTCACATGGGAAATCTAAGTTTAATTTTCCATGGCAAAATTTACTCTATTTTTGCCATTGCAAAAAATACTTTTATGCACATGGCAAATTTTAGTTTAATTTACCATGGAAAAATGTACTCTATTTTTGCCAACTTCTATTCACACGGCAAGTTTTAGTTTAATTTGCCATGGCAAAATTTACTCTAATTTTTTACATGGCAAAAATACTTTTATGCACATGGCAAGTTTTACTTTAATTTGCCATGGCAAAATTTACTCTATTTTTACCATGGCAAAAATATTTCTATTCACATGGCAAGTTTTATTTTAATTTGCAGTGGCAAAATTTACTCTATTTTTGCCATGGCAAAAATACTTTTATTCACATGGCAAGTTTTCGTTTAATTTGCCATGGCAAAATTTACTCTAATTTTTGCCATGGCAAAAATACTTTTATGCACATGTCAAGTTTTAGTTTAATTTGCCATGGCAAAAACACTTTTATTCACACGGCAAGTTTTAGTTTAATTTGCCATGGCAAAAATACTTTTATTCACATGGCAAGTTTTAGTTTAATTTGCCATGGCAAAATTTACTCTATTGAGAACAACATCTATAAAATTGCCATGGAAATAGTACTAACAACTTCAGAAACATGGCAAAAAATACTATGTTCTATTTCCATGGCAATGAAAACATGATTTCAACATGGCAACATACTTTGTGTTTCCATGGCAAGATATTAGATATTTTGCCATGGTAAGAAATAATTTAAATTGGGGACAGCAAAAGTTGAGGCAACATGGCAACATATTTTGTGTTTGCATGGCAAAAACATATTTTGTGTTTGCATGGGAAAAACATATTTTGCCTTTCCATCAACTATAATTTCTAAAAAAATGCAATGCATAATTGGTCAATTAACATCACATGAAAGTAAAAAAGTTTCTGCAATCCATGAATGGCTGAGAAAATGAATCATACAAAAATTGCATCATATGGATTGAGCTAAAAAAGGTGAATCACCATCAGTTTTGAGCTAGTAACATAAAACTGAACCTGTCCTTCGAGAGGTCATGTGCAGCAGACGAGTTCTTGAACGCCCGAGTGGCCGGAGAAGACGAGCAGGATGGTCCCGTTGCCCATGGGCAGCGCCTGGTCGCCGTGCAAGGAGAAGACATGGCCGTGGAGGGTGCCGCCATGCAGGATGGCGCCGTCGCCTCCGGGTGAACGCGCAGCGCATGAGTTCCTCGGCGTCCGATAAGTCGGAGAAGACGAGGAGGATCCCGTCGCCCATGGACGCCGTGCTCGGAGAAGACGCGACCGAGGTGGACGCCGAGGCGAGGGGCGATGCTATCGCCTGAAAATGGCCGCGCCGTCGCGACGGACGCGAAGGTGTGCGGCAGAGGAGACGCAGCTCGGCTCGGGGACGGAAGCTTCGGATGGCGGCGACAACGGTCAGCTCGGCGACGGCGAGGATCGTACGGATGGAGGCGTGTCCATGGAGCGGTGGAGGCTGCCGCGGCCCTCAGCCTCCGCCCACAACGGCAGCTAAAGCCGCTCGCGCGGACCCGGAGCGCGCCGGCCTGGTGCTCCACGCCGGCGAGCATCGCAGCGACCTACGGCGGTCGGCCTCCGCCTCACTCTGTGGTTGGGCGCGGCCTGAGAGGAATGGATAAGGAGGGGAATAGAGATGCGGCGGTGGGATTCGTTCGGGATGAGAATTTTTTTTACCGAACGCTTTCACTCGGACGTGGCCGTAAACTTCCACTTTAAGATTTGTGCTTAGATCCGACGATAAAAAGGTCGTTCGGCGCGGGACGTCAGAAATCTGACGTTCGGCCGTTATCAATTCCGTAAATTTAACGAAAACACTAACGCCCACACGTGTAGGCGTTACCCAACTCGCCCACACGTCTGGATCGTCGTTCAAGGTGAATTTGGTGTGCCACGTAGGACGGGGCTGGTGTGTGGGCGTTGAAGAGTTTGCCCACACGTCCGCACCACTCTGTTTGCCAGCTGCGTTGTGTTGGCGAACTGCTTTTTGCCCACACAGCCACCACCTAGGTCATGCGCGTGTGGGCGAACTGCTTTTCGCCCACACGACACTCCTACCTTGTGGATGGCAACTGCAGTTACGCGAATGTGGCAACTCGGAACACACACATGACAACTGTAATTCTTTGCTACACGGCAACTGCAGTTACGCGAACGTGGCAACTCAGTACACACACATGGCAATTGTGATTCTTTGCTACATGGCAACTGCAGTTGCGCGTACGTGGCAACCAGATAAACACACATGGACACTGTGATTAACAATACATGGCAACTATGGTTGGACCACACGTGGCAACTAGGTAAACACACATGGTAACTACTGCTTTGACCATTTGTGGCAAGTAGTTAATCACACACGGCGCTTCTCGCGACGCCGCTCGCTGGGTTTACGCCTTGTTTAGATTAGATCTCTTTCTGTGTGTTTGTGCTACCTAGCTGCCGTGAACACAAATCGCGATGGCCACCGAGACGTTGGTCGGCGACGTGGACTTCGAGGGCGACGTCATCACCACCACCATCACGTCCTCCGGCGCCGCCGTGGCCGCCTGGCTCCGCAAGATCCGCTACGTCTACCGCTGGGTCTACCACAAGCTCATCGTGGGCCTGGACGTGGAGTGGCGCCCCAGCTACAGCCACGCGCAGAACCCCGTCGCGCTCCAGCAGCTCTGCGTCGGCCGCCGCTGCCTCATCTTCCAGCTCCTCCACGCCGACTACTTCCCACAGGCGCTCGTCACCTTCCTCGCCGACCCGGACTTCCGCTTCGTCGGCATCGGCGTGCAGGACGACGCCAACCGCCTGAGTAACGACCACGGCCTTGGGGTCGCCAACACCGTCGACCTGCGCCACCTCGCGGCCGACGAGATGGGCAAGCCGTGGCTCCGCCAGGCCGGGCTCAGGGACGTCGCGGACGCCGTCATGGGGGCCAGCGTCGACAAGCCGCACAGCATCACGATGGGACCGTGGGACGCCTACCGCCTCTCCGACGAGCAGATCAAGTACGCCTGCATCGACGCGTTCGTCTCCTTCGAGGTCGGCCGGAAGCTCCTCACCGGCGACTACTGAGATGCATGCATGATCCACGGCCGTCTTCGGCTGTCCTGCAATACCTACGTACTAGGGCGTTTGGATTGCTTAATTATTAGGAGTTTTATCGATCTGTAATGAAGAATCAGCCAGACATTGGTGATGATGAGTTGTCGAGGACTTTTCTTCTAAAGAGTTGATGCCCATGGCGACTCCCTTATGCTAGGTAGTAACTTTGGATACAAATGTCCACCAGAGTTAACTTTGCCATGACTCGACTGCATATAATCTCTGAAAGTGCAATTCTTCGGTCCTCAACTATTATCTCTTTCTCGATCATATTACCCATCACTCGTGCAAAAGTTGTTTCATCGGATGAAAATGTTGCATCCGATGGAGCTGTAATATTTTCTGAGGAACTCATTGTTGAACTGTCACGTTATGTGTTGTATAATTATGTTGATGTATGTCTCGTTATTCTGATGTACCAGTAAGTCTAGTCTTTAGGGACTTCCCTAGTCCAGCGCCACCACTCGGGTCGTGCCCTGCATGTAAAGATCCCAATGTATATGCACCTGTAACCAGCTATGGCAATACACACGAGATTCATAATTCAGTTTGGTAACCAGAGCAATGTCTACCCCTCCCTCTACCTCTCCCACGCACACGGCCGATGGCTGCTGCTGCGGATCTCACTGCAGGCCTCCCTATTGACGTGTGCCCTCATGCTCTGGCTACGGACGAGAACTTCGGATCCGTCGGTCTCCCTCTTGCCTCCCTCCCACCCAACCTGTGTCGCCGCCTTCCCCCTTCGGCTCTTCTCCCGCCATCCCAGCCAACGTCGCCAGCTTCATCGACTTCAAGCTGGCCCTGGACGGCACAAAATTCACGCGCTGGCACAACTACGTCAACCTCCTACTGGCGTGCTATGATGCGGAGGACCACGTCCGGGAAGCCTCGGCTCGCCGGATGTCCAAAATACTATCGGCACCAACAGGCTTTTGGTCACTTGAGTTAGCTCCATTGGTGAGTCTGCCAGTCTGCAGAAGGCCTCGAATCACTTCGGCAACGCCCTAGCACTAGTGCAGAACAGGGCAATAGCACCGGTTCGTAAGGCCCTTTAGTGCCGGTTTCGGAACCGGCACTAATATTTTGGCACTAAAGCCCCCCCCCCCCTTTAGTACCGGTTCAGCACGAACCGGTGCTAAACGGCAACCACGTGGCACGAGTCAGCTCCGGGGGCCGGGAGCCCTTTAGTACCGGTCACCAACCGGTACTAAAATGTTTGGGGGATTTTTGGTTTTATGATTTCTTTTTCATTTAATTTTGTGTTTTCCATTTTAATTCTTTTTCGTTTGCTGGTATTTTACGGTACTACACATTGTACACGTTATGCATATATATATATATATATATATATATATATATATATATATATATATATATATATATATATATATATCATCAATGTCTCACAAACCACCATATTAATTTACACATACACACATGTATAGCTATATACAATTTCTCCTACATATGCATGTTGCCTTCGGAGCCAGTGGCATTAGCCTAATTGGTGCCTTCGGAGCACGATGACAATTGGAAGTAGTTCATGACATGTTCGATGGGGGCGGTAGCGGGTAATAGTATTCTCCCTTCGGATTTATGACCTGGTCGAGCAAAAATCCCGCTATTTCCTCTTGAAGTGCTTCTACGCGCTTCGTTTCTAGGAGCTTGTCCCGCACCTCTTTGAACTGTTAAGAAGGAGATCAATATGCATGTGTATTAGTTGTGTGACTAGATATCGATAATGGTGTAAAAATTGTGAATAGTGTTCTGACAAGCGTACCCATTCCTGTCTTTGAGATCTGCTCCTTTCGGACGCCATCATGCGAATGTTCTCGCAAACGCAGTATGCACACAGATTAGTCCCCTGCCCCTGCTTCAGGGCCTTTATTACGAGAATGAAATTTAATTTGATCAGATAATAAATAATCAAGCATGATAATTAAAGAGATGGCAGCTAGCTAGCTAGCTAGTACTACTTAATTACTTACCTTGGATCGAAACCATTTCAGCTGTGGTTTCCATTCGCCTTCCGTGACGCTGATGAACCTTGCCAAAGCCCTGCCCGCCGACAAAAAAAATGAATAAAGGGGTTATTAAATAGTTCATATCATGAAATGACGAACTAAATAGGCCGAGATATATAGTTAATAATGATTGAAATTACCTGTTGACTATCCCATACAAGATGTTGTAGTCACTATTTGCTTTGAGTAGCGAGTCCAGTATTTCAACTGTTCTGGCGTCAACTTTAATGATACACAAGATCCAGTGAAATCTGCATGCACACACGTTTGCATGTCTTAATTAAGCGGGCATATGTAAGCAAAAACATGTAGCTAGCTAGTAGGCAAAAACAGAGAATTTGTAGTACAAAAAAGTGTGACTCACTCGAAGTTGTAAGGAAGTAGTATATCTTCATTGTATTTGAGGCGCTTTAAGAACTCTAGCATGCTGTCCTCTACCTGCTTTTCATAATACTTGCTCATTTTCCATGTGTATTGATTAACAGTGTTTGGGTCAATGAACCCAATGCCATAGCGTCCACCTTTTCTCATTTCATACATCTTCATCCTGCATAATACCACAGAAAAGAATATAGTGAGGATAATTACAGGTAATGATTGATCAAAAGGATCACTACAGCTAGCTTGAGACTTAAATTACAGAAAGAAATCACTTACAGACAATAGCAACTGATGATAGATTTGTCGAGTGCGTCTTGATTGTATAACTGAAACAGTTCAGAATACTCAACGGCCACAGCTTTCTCATGGTAGTAATGATCCTTCTTGACATACACCATGAGGGACTCTCGATCGAATCTCTTGGTAATGTCCATGTACCATTGATGCAATTCATACATTCTTGTTGGGAGCTTCTTGACATCTTCTGGCTTGACCAAAGGTTGGCCCCGGACATATTTCCGTTTTATTTCCTCCTCTGTAATCACAGGCATGTCCTCGATCTCGAGGAGTTGTCCAACAGTGATCTTGAGTTCTTCAGCCTGCATTATATGCTCCTGGGTTATTACCACATCGCCCACCTCGGGAACGTAAACTGTTTGGCCACAATAATATTGGGCGCGCGTACTGTCACGTGTTGTCGGCACAACAAGCGGGGGGGTCGATTGCGCCGCCTGTTCTCCCAGCTGGGCAACGGTTTTCCCGCATTTTTCGACAGCTGCTTGTTGTTTGCTCGAGCTCGAGCTCGCCTCCTTCTGTAGACGTTGTCGATGTAACTTCCTGATGTGGCGCTCATAGTCTGTGTCAATAGGCTTAGGAGCTGGTGGTTGAGCCATACGAATGAAGTGGTCAACTACTTTCCGCACGTCTGCTTCTGTGAAATTATCTGGTAAGGTGAAATGTTCCATGAGAGTATCCCAAAGCAGATTTTTTTGCTTCTCGTCGACAAAAGTAACATCTGGACGTGGATTTGCTGGCTTTCTCCATTCTTGAAGGGAGATCGGGAGTTGGTCCTTCACAATAACTCCGCACTGACGAACGAACTTGTCCGCAATCTTCTTAGGCGCTAATGGTTCGCCATTAGGTCTGATTGCCTCGATATTGTACTTTACGCCCTCCTTCAACTTTTTGTTCGAGCCTCGTTTCGTCCTTTTGCCTGAAGATTTGCTCGATCCGGATGGCTGAAAGAAGAAAGATCGATTCGTTAATATATCTTCAACTCATTTAAAACATGCGATGATCACCAGATTCCTGCTTATATAAATATATATACCTCGCCGGTGTTTGTTGTTTCAGGATCAACATGTTCTTCGTCGTAGTTCATGACTTCATCTTCTCGGTCCTCGCGATCGAATATCTGAGGTGCGGGCGGTGGACACCCAAAGAGAAGGAACCATCACTGGATCATAGCTCGGGTGATCTCCCCAAAGAACCTGCAAGGTATTGGAGAACCTGACGTCCATAGCAGCCATGTAGCGATGGACGTGCTTGTCCTCCTCCCTGACACGGCGACGTACCACCTCCGGCGGGGCCGGCTCCCTCCGCACCGAAAGTGGCCCACGTGAATGCCACCAAAGGAGATGAGGGTCGACGACGGGACCCGGGGCCGGGTTGCTCACCAAGCGTCGCGCCCCTGAAGGTAGCACCTCCCAGTGCCAGCCCGGCGGAGCCCAGTCCCGGACATGGGTCCTCTGAAGCAGGACGTCGTCGCGGATGTGTCGACGGCGAGGATGCGGGCCGGGCATCGTCGACAACAAAATACTATATGCCGCAAAAGTAAAGTAACATTTTTTAAATGATGGATTGTGATGATTTCATATATGCAAATTCTAAATTTTATAACTAAAAATATAAGAAACTAAAAAAACATCGATCATCGTCTAACAATTTGAAATTAATCTAATTCATCTAGCTAGCTAAAACTAACATTTCCAAAATTTTCTAACATTTCTATAACATTTGACATTATATATATTATAACTAACATTTCTACATACTATTTGACATTAATCTAATCTAATTAATTAATTCATCTAAAACTTTGTATGAAAAACAGAAAAAACTAAAAGCTAAAAACAGAAAAATTGTATGTGTGTGCGCGTCTAGTGTGTGTGTAGTGTGTGTGTGTGTGTGTGCATGTAGTGTGTGTGTGTGCGCGCGCGTATGTGTGCGCTACGGTCGGCGCCGGCGCCGGCGCCGGTGTGCGCTACGATCGATTGGAGGGAGGAGAGGGGCCGGGGGAGGGGTTCACAGCGCGCGCGGGCAA
Organism: Triticum aestivum; assembly: GCF_018294505.1. Classification (NCBI taxonomy): domain Eukaryota; kingdom Viridiplantae; phylum Streptophyta; class Magnoliopsida; order Poales; family Poaceae; genus Triticum; species Triticum aestivum. The sequence continues at coordinate 4,998,393 of NC_057806.1, forward strand.
GGTCGAGGCGACGGCGAGGGCGAGGGCGAGGTCGATCCAAAGGCGATGGCGACGGCGAAGCGAGGGGATCGGCAACCGGGACGGCGACGGGGGTGCCACGGAGTCGACGGGGACGACGCGACGAGGACGGGGGCGTCGCGGAGTCGACGGGGACGGCGCGACGGGGGCGGCGACGGCGTGGGACGGGGCGACGACAGAGAGAAGTGGGAGATGAGAAATTAAAAATTTTCGAAGTGTTTCTTATATAGGAGACACCTTTAGTACCGGTTGGAGCCACCAACCGGTACTAAAGGCCTGTTTTGGCCAGGCCAAGCGGAGGGGGGGAGCACCCCCCTTTAGTACCGGTTCCTGGCTCCAACCGGTACTAAAGGCCCCCCCTTTAGTACCGGTTGGTGCCACGACCCGGTACTAAAGGGGGTGCGCTGCCAGGCGAGGAGCGCAGAAGTTTAGTCCCACCTCGCTAGCCGAAGGACGCTCACACCTGCTTATAAGCCCCGCCGCCGGTGCTGTCTCGAGCTCCTCTCTAAAGCAGGCCTTCTGGGCCTACCTCTGCTACTCTGCCCTGTGGGGCCTATTGGGCTTGCGGGCCTGCATCCTGGCCCAACAACAGGTTGGGTTTCTAGTCGTATGCAGGCCGCTGTGGCCCGGTAGGTGGGCTTTTTTCATTTAGTTTTTTCTTTTCTGCTTTATTTATTTTGTTTTATTTATTTTGTTTTATTTATTTTTAGTTGTTTTTTGCTGTATTTAGAGTTTCTTTGTGAATATTTTTGATAGTTTTTAGAAACTTTCAGTTAGTGCCGGTAGTTTTTAAATTTGAATAGTTTAAATTTTGAATTATTTGAAATTTGTGTGAATCACTAGTTTGTGAATAACTTAACTTTAAAAATACATTTGGTAATGCTTAAGTTATTTAAAAATGAAATGCCTTTGTAACGAATGAGTTTTCGTCTGAAACCCTGATACTTCGAAACAGATTGTCCATTTTATACACGAAGTGTATCTAGTTTTTGCGGTAACCCTCTCTACTTTTTTGCACATGCTATGTGGGTAAAATTATGATACCATGCCAACTTTCATCCTTTTCTGAGTTCATTTGAAATGCTATTCAATTTCAGGGTCATTTAGCTGAAAAATTCAATAAATGCATGAAAGAATTTGCTTGCACATAAAATTTCTTCGTGTTTCAAATGCCAAAACACATAACTAGCTACCCTAACTATTACAGAGATTCCCTCCTGGGTGTGAAACACAGAAGAAAGTGATGATAGCTAAGCCGATCACATCCCAGATCTTTGGGTGTGAAACTTTTTCTTCGCGTGTGTCCCTTTGCGTCGTAGCCATGGAAAATCTTCATCATTTAACGGGATGCTCGGGTCAATATTCACTGTGAATGGAACAATTTCATCAAACTTTTCATAATCTTCTGACTTGTCTGTCTTGTCATCCACTCCCACGATGTTTCTCTTCCCAGAAAGAACTATGTGCCGCTTTGACTCATCGTACGATGCATTCGCTTCCTTATCTTTTGTTTTTCTTGGCTTGGTAGACATGTCCTTCACATAGAAAACCTGTGCCACATCATTGGCTAGGACGAATGGTTCGTCTGCATACGCAAGATTGTTGAGATCCACTGTTATCATTCCGTACTGTGGGTCTTCCGTTACCCCGCCTCGTGTCATATTGACCCATTTGCACCGAAACAAAGGGACCTTCAAACCACGTCGATAGTCAAGTTCCCATATGTCCTGTATATAACCATAATATGTTTCCTTTCCCGTCTTGGTTTCTGCATCAAAGCGGACACCACTGTTTTGGTTGGTGCTCTTCTTATCTTGGGCGATCGTGTAAAATGTATTACCATTTATCTCGTACCCTTTGAAAGTCATTATATTCGAAGATGATAACTGGGACAACAAGTACAGGTCATCTTCAATAGAGGTGTCATGCATGGTACGTGCTTGCAACCAGCTGGCGAAACTCCTGGTTTGTTCACGTGTAATCCAGTCATCAGACCGCTCCGGGTGTTTGGAGCGTAGCAAATTCTTGTGTTCATCCATATACGGAGCCACCAAGGCGGAATTCTATAAAACTGTGTAGTGTGCTTCAGTGAGAGAATGTCCGTCCATACATATTATTTGTTCCCCTCCTAGCGTGCCTTTTCCATCCAGTCTGCCCTTATGCCGCGATTCAGGAACACCAATCGGCTTAAGGTCAGGAATAAAGTCAATACAAAACTCAATGACCTCCTCATTTTGACGGCCCTTGGAGATGCTTCCTTCTGGCCTAGCACGGTTATGAACATATTTCTTTAAGACTCACATGAACCTCTTAAAGGGGAACATATTTTACCTGGAACAAGAGAAACTGTGATTTATTACCTGGAGAAGAAGCCATGCTGCAGCGCTGCGAAGTGTTGCCCAGTGCCTGTGGAAAAGGGATTTCAATCTCAGGAGGATATGGGTAGTAGTACTTCCAGCCGGGAGGTGAGATCCAGCCGTGCTCAATAATGGCAGCTGGGTGCAGGTTTTCTTCCTCAATAATGAGGGCTAAGGCGTGGGCCATGTTTGGATGGATGGACAAAAATTCATGTGCACGCTCAGACCTGCTGAAGACGGACCGCTCGATCACTGTCCAGTCACAAAATTTAGGTTGACCAACATCCTTTATATCCAGTCCAAATATGGGACAAATATAAAGCGTCCGGACACGCCCGCTATATCGGATCCAGCCCACCCTGGCCCAGCCGACCCCACATATATTCCTCCTCATCCACTCGTCGGACTAGATTCTAGCCACTTCCATCCACTCCCATTCGCCACCCAAACTCGTCTCCGGCGTCTTCCGGCCGTCTCCGGAATGGCGGGCAACGGGTCCGAGTCCTTCACCTTCAGATTCGTCGACCCCGAGCTCATCCCATGCGGCCCCAAGGAGGAGATGGTCGTCTGGCTTGCGCTCCGTCGCGCCCGGGAGGAGGCCCGTGCACGGCAGCGCTCGGACTCCTTTCGTCGGGAATCCATTGCGTCCGCCCAAATGGCGCATGGATCCGACGCTAGTCCAGCCGTAGCTGCCTCGCCGGAGGCGATGCGGTCCGTCTGGCGTTGGAACGCGGTGACGGATGCGCAACCCCTCCACCGATGCGCCGAGCATTGGGACGCACCATGCCTCGTCCAACGAGAACATGGTACGGCGTGCCTGTCGTGCCAGGCACGAGGCGCGGGAGGCGGCGGTGGTCGTTGGTGAGGCGGAGTCACATTCTCCGATGCCCCATATGGTGCATCAGTCCGGGGCCGCAACCACATCGTAGTGGACGTGGCGGCTTTGTCCCGGGATGGATCCGCCATTGATCTAATGTCCGCCGGCACCGCTCGGGTTATGAGCTCCGACGAGGAAGAGTAGAGCATTGGCGATGGCGTTGCCTTGAGTCCCGTGAGCCGGCTCGTGTACCATGCCCTGATCTACCTTTGCCGGCGACCGGAGCAACACTCTGAGGGGCGCAGCCAGCCATCGGACATGGCCATGACAGAACTGGGCAAGCGGGGTGCGGAACCGTATGAAGCCGTCACTCAAAGATCGTTGCGTTGCATGTAATAATATGGATTTGAGGTATCCGGATGTGTGGAATGCATTTTTTGAAGCGTGACCGGTCACTGTCCATGGACGCGCTCAGGCGCATCCGCGGATGTTTGAGGGATCGAATTTGCAAAGTCCGGCAGTAGATGCTCTTAGGGCCTGTTTTTTTAGCTTCTAGCAACTTATTGTTAAAATAAGCCAAAAGCCCACAAGAACTTCTTTTGGAGAAATGAACTTAGCTTATTTCCACCACCTCCTCTCCTTCATAATGGAAAAAAAGCTGGGGGAGGGTGGCTTTCCGCAGCTTTTGACTTAAAACGAAGGGGTATAGCAAAGTGTTCCTGTTGTTTGGGACGCGGTTGTTCTGGTCCCGAGCACAGGTGCTCGCGGTATCTGGGCGGCGGACATGTCATCGGGATGTGTAGCGTTAAATTACCGAGGGAACCAGTCGATCGTTTTTTAATCGGGGAACGGGAAATACGGTAGAGAGATATGGCATACGCCGCGCCGGTGACGGAGAGCGCAGATCCCGCCGTGACGGGAGGTCATCAGAGCCGTGGCTCGGGACCGTGTTCTTCTCCTGACCCGTAGCTCAGGAAGTAGTCAGATTTCTGGCAGGCGGCGGTGCGCAGGCTAGTAAATGACAAGTGAGACTAAGGCGGAGCTGTCTCCCACCGCATGCCACACTTGTTTGGATCTCCATTGACGCCTGGCGAAACCCTGAGCACCGGAGATTGGCGGGGGAAGGAATACACGGCGGCGCTATCCGTAGGGAGTTCCTGATGCAGCCCATTAGGAGGTAACCCCCCTCCCCCGAATCCTGATTGTGTATTTTTCTGCTTGTGTATTTGCAAGGGTTCTGTTTCTTGATCCAAGTTTTGGCCGATGCGGGGCCGCCGTGATGGTAGATGTCAACGAGAAGGAGCTTCCAATGGAGCCGCTGCACTACCCCGCGGTGGCGATAGGGACTGCAGAGCTACCCCCCATGGCGACAGCTAGCGCCGATAGGCAGATGTGTGTGGCGGAAGGGGGGCTCGCAGCGGATGGGGATGCTGAGCCGCAAGCATCTGAGCAGGCTGGACTCGCAGGTAATCTATTGGCTACTGGTGTTTGGATTGAAGACTTTTTATATGATTTTAGGTGTACTTGGAGTCGCATGAACCGACTTGCAGATCTTACAAAAAATAGGAATAGGTAGATCCTGGAGAAATTAGAATAGTTATATACAGATTTTCCCGAAAGCTATGCGTGCTTTGGTCCTAGCCAGTTCTGAAGATACTATGACCCACTCATGATTAACAGAAAGCATAGCAGTGTGGATGCTTGACTGCAAAATTGAGCTGAAAGCTTGTATTTACATACTTAAATGCTAAAACAAAAGGCACAGCAGTGGCAGTCTGTTTTTGATTGTACACTGTTTTCAGGTGAATTATGAATTGAATTAACTGAGTTGCAGATAGGTTGGTTAGTTGTGCCAGAGATTTCACTTACAAAATTCAGAAAAATGAAACTCGTATAAAAATTAAAATTGTTATATATAAATTAAGTGGAAACCAGTGCTAGAGCTGCTAGTAGGGACTAGATGAATAAAAAAGAGGGCATAACTGTGTTTTTTTTATGCTTGATTGTGATATGAACAAATAAATACTAGAATTCAGTTGGAAAAGCTTTGAAATAATCAAGCTTAATCTCGACAGAATCATTGTGTTCATGACTGGTGAAAAAATGAAAGTAGATGACAGGTTGATTTATCATATTGTAGGGTTAGGATTGGAGCTGCTGCTCCAGGAAGGGCACCTTGCCCTGGGCGACCCAACGCTCTTGAGAAGGCAATACGGGGGTTCGCTGACAAACTGATCGACATTGTAATCGTGCTTGCACTAGGTACAAGCTTTGACACACTCGGGGAGGCCTATGATTTTTCCAATCTCTACTCGTGGGAGAAGGGATTTGGAATAAGATACAAAAAGAGTATACTAAATGTGGAGAGGACAAAATGCATCCAGGAAATTGTTTGCGGCTGTGCGGTACGCATTTGTACCCATCATGGATTAATTGTATTAATTTTGGTTTGCTCTTGGGGTTTATGGAACCTGACCCGTTTGTGCTCGTCTTTGTCTGGATATGGTTTTGCAGGGTAAAGCTGTGGTGAACAGTAGATCGTGCCGTGACTGCCCTGCTCAAAGGCAATGGTTGGTACATAGCTGAGCATTGTGAGCAACACACCCACTCGCTGTCTCTGACATATGGGCAGACAATACACTGGCTTTCCCAAAAAAAGGTGTGGGTGACAGGCGGTGCCCTTTCCCGCTGTGGGTGAAATATGAGCTGTGGTGCGATGATGTCAGAGACTGCCGATATGTCAGAGACAGCGAGTGGGTGACATATGAGCTGTGGTGCGATGATGCGAACAACCGTGGATGCCATGTGTTTAAATACTCGGAATAGGGAGTAGGTGTGGACGATGCCCTTTCCCGCAAAAAAAAAAAAGGTGTGGACGATGCCCTGTTGAGTGTTGACGCACCTCAGGCCTCTCCTCTGGTTGGGCTTCTGGCGTAGTCTCTCTTCTTGCATGATACTGACCTTCGTATTTTTCTTTTATTTTTGGGTCCCTGAAAATATCTTTTTACGTTAAACAAAATAAAGTACTACTCTTAAAAATAGAAACTGACATTTTTTATTTAAATAATCTGTTAATTTAGGGAAAATAAAAAAATGAAACTATGTATAAATTGTATGCATATAATAAAAATTATAGATACGCTTGACACATATCATGCATCATCGAAGTCTAGCTCTCTTCAGAAAATAACTTCGATTGTATTCATCAATGAATCCATTGGATTTGGCTACAGCTTACCTACAAAGTTGCTTAAGATGAGAGTTTTTTTTAAAAACAGCGAGCCACCTCTCGTCGATTTTCATTAAAGATACCGCCACTGTTCTACAAAGTTTCTAAAAAAAATAAAGCAACACAGAAGTCCTATAACACGTCATAACACGTGGGAGGACTGCTACCACACGCAGTTATAGCAATCAGGCATCCCGAAAACATAGCACAGCAGAGCTAAACAAAAACATCACATGGATAAATCTAAACAAAAGTATCATAGAAGCCCTCCGAGGTAACATCATCTGCAAATTCTTCTGCCCAAGGATTCCATCCATATCTTCTGTTGTAGATCTCCCACAGCACTTCCTTGATCTCCAGCACACCATCCTCATGTACGCTTCTGTCTTGGGTTCTCTGCAATATACTCCAAGATTTCAAAAAAAAAAACAGCACCACGATCTGATTTATTCACCTAGAATGTCTGGACAAATCAAAAGCACAAATCATCACCTGCCATACATATATGGCCAGGCTGCACTGCAACAACTTTGCCCATGCCCATGTGTGTGTGAAACAAACATACACTTGTTAATGGCTCGGATGCGCGTCAAGTCAATGGATCTAAGCATTTTCTTGGATGCATCAATCTATTATTATGTATAGTACAAGGTATCATGTGAACTTGAGCTTTTCACCTTTTCCAGCCTCAAGGAGAAGAGATGAAAGGAATAATCTCACGCTGTGGCCACCACCCGGATCGGCCTCTGTCTCAACTTTGTGCTTTCGGTTTATAAACTGCAAGCAGCCCATGTTCTTTTCATGGTGAAAAGCACATGCATATTAGTAGGACGTCCACGCTAGCTAGCTGCCCAAATAAGTAGGTTCGTTCTAGCTTCAAAAGTGTGCTACTAGCTGGTTTGCATGTTGCATGCTAACCGACCCTATTTTATGTAGTCTAACTTAATGCAACATCAGTCTTCATTGGTTCACAAGCCACCTCCACCACATTGATTCGTGCAACTATTGCTAGCTTAGTTTAACGTGTGTGTGCCTATTTTTTTCCTTTGTGTATGCGGTCCTGTGGGTGTACGTCGACGTATCCGCGCCCGTGCCGATATGCTCGTGCTCGTGTGCATGTGCATTTCTTTGCATCAACCGTGTGCATGTGCATCGGTGGGTGTGTGTGCGTACTTATGTATTGTGTATCTATATGCGTGCATGTGTTTGAGGGTATGCGGATACGTGTGTGAGAGAGAGATTGAAAAGGCCACACTACTAATATACGTAGTAGATCCACATTTTGTGAGCTCAAGGAATGAATTAGCAAAAAGGAACAAAATAAGTTAAACAAATAATGATAGTATTTGCAAAAAATTTACACATATTTTGCGGTTTTTTATAACATGCAAGATTTAGTATGTAAACATGGAATTTTCATAAAATAAAACATTCGTACGAAGTAATAGATTAGTCGCATTGTACTACCTTTAACGAGGAAAGAAAATAAAATAAAAATCAAACCAAATCAAAATAATGAAGTTTTCTAGCAAAGAATTAATTAGCGACATTGTTATAACCCTTCCAAAAAAAACAAATACTGACAAAATTTGCATACATTTTTCGCAAAAATTATGTTTTTTCAAAATAAGCAAAAATAAACATATGACACTAGAGTTTCGCCAAAAAAAGGAATTCTAAGAAGGATTTAATTAGTGGCATTGGTATTACTCTTATGGAAGAAAAACATGGAAACGAAAACAAAACTAAATCGAAATAAAGAAGTTTTATAAAGAATAATAAATTATTGGCATTGATATTACCCTTCCAGAAGAAAGGAAATAAAAATATTTCAAGACTTACAAAATTTGCATGCAATTTACACAGAAGTTACACATTTTTAAATATGCAAGAATAATATATAGTGGTGGACTTTTTGCAAAAGAAATCCTAAGAAGGAATTAATTAATGTTGTTTTTATTGCCCATAAAGCAAAATACAATAAAATAAATATATACCTAAATAAAAAATAAAAAATTCTAGGATAGATTGAATTAGTGTCATTGGTATGATCCTTAAATAATAAAGAAAAATAAAGTTTGAATTAGTGTCATTGGTATGATCCTTGAGACTCGACCGGGACAACGGAGGCTCGACGCAGTAAGAGCGGTGAGGCGTGCGGTTAGCAAGGGACATGGGGACGGGCTAGGTCTCTGGTGGTCATACATGTGGTGAGACAACTGCGAATTTGACTCGGGATGACAATAAGCAACGATGAAATTCTTGCAAGTTTCAGACAGACGGTCAAGGAAGAGCGATGATGTTGAGTTCAGGTAACTCTTATGTGTGACATTCAATATGTGAGTTGTTCACTTTGAAGCAGGTCAGTGGTCGGCGTGTGATGGCGTTGACGGATACTCTGAAAGTTGGGAGCACAAATTAGAGTAAGGGGAACTTAATTTCGCTCGAGCATTGACTGGAGTCACATGGAGTCACTGATCGACTTCACACCGAGTTCTCTCCATCAAGGACTTAGGTCCGCTACACTACCTCCTCGGCATCGAGGTTGTACAACAAGCGGACGGGTTCTTTCTTCACCAGCGGAAGTATGCTCATGAGTTGCTTGATCGTGCCGGGATGCTTAATTGCAAACCCGCGGCCACCCCCATTGACAAGAAGGCCAAGCTCTCCGCCATCGATGGTTCACCGGCCCCGGATGCCCCCTTCTACCGCTCGATTGTTGGTGCTCTGCAGTACCTGCTGCTCACTCGCCCGGAGTTGCAGTACGCGGTGCAGTAGGTGTGCCTTCACATGCATTCACCTCGTGATGCTCACTGGACTGTGGTGAAACGGATTCTCCGTTACATTCGCGGTAGTATGGATCTTGGCCTTTCGCTCCATGCTTCATCGGCTATGGACATCGTGGCATACTCTCATGCAGATGGGCTGGCTGCCCTGACACACAGCGTCCCACCTCCGGTTATTGTGTCTACCTTGGACCACCACTTGTCTCCTGGTCGTCCAAGCGACGACCCATGGTTTCTCGGTCCAGTGCTGATGCTGAGTATCACGTGGTGGCTAACGTCGTTGCTGAATGCTCCTGGCATCGGCAACTTCTCTCTGAACTCTCTCGTCCTATTGAGAAGGCCACCGTGGTATATTGCGACAACGTCTCCGCCGTCTACCTCTCCGCCAATCCCGTTCATCATCGTCGCACCAAACATATTGAGCTGGATATCCACTTTATTCATGAGCAGGTGGCTCTTGGTCACGTTCGAGTTCTTCACGTGTCTACCTCTCAGCAGTTTGTGGATATCATGACGAAGGGGTTGCCAGCGTCGGTTTTCGAGGAGTTCGGTCCAGTCTCTTTGTCATCGCCGACGCTTCGACTGCGGGGGGGGGGGGGGTGTTGAGCACCCTATGTACACGTACATATACATGTACTCTAATATCCGTCCATTTCGTTAGGGTTTAGTCTTGGACGTTATGATATCTATGTACATCTATACATTGGCACTAGATGCCCGTGAATATATGTGTGTTGCATCATATTATTTTTCTACAGTGAATATGTGAATAAAAAGTAGGTATGAAGAGTCACAACTCACAAGGAGTACAGAAGCAGCAGCTGGTATTAGAGCATTACTAGTAGAACCCTCAAACCCTCAAATCTTAAAAGCAGTTTTAAGGGTTGAGTTGTGCCACTTTTTGACACTTTTAAGGGTTGAAAAACAGGGGCAAATACCAGAACCCTCAAACCCAACCCGTAAACTGCTTTAAGGATTGGATTTGAGGGTTCTAGTCTTTGCCTCAACCCCAACCTTTAAATCTATCATTTGACATCTAACAATTCATGACAACAAAAACACAATCAACTTCCAAACAAACTACCAAATGACAATCATTGATGCATGGTTTAATAGTTTACATCACAAAATCATCATCTTCCTCCTCTCATCGGCACCATCACCCAAAAATTGCACCTCGGCGCCATCTCATAGACCATAAGCGGGCTCCATCAAGAATCTCCATCGGCACGGTGGAGTCGTACACACCGCCATCACCACAACTACTCATCGGAGTGTCACCTTGAAAAGTAGAGGACGCAACACGGAACATCCTCTTCCTTTCCGCGATGTCTTCCTTGTAGTCCTTCCACCATTGCAATTGGTCTTCATCCATGTCCTTCTTGGACATCATCTTGTGCTCTTTCTCTTCCACCGTGAGTTCTTTCCATACCTTTGCCTCTTTGAGCTTGATCATCCTCTCCTCCAACTCGGCCTTGCGCTTTGCTTCTTCACGCTTTGCTTCAACTTGTGCAAGCTTGACCTCTTTCTTCTTCCCGATAGAGATGACGAGGTATTTCTTGTAATCCACCACGCCATCGGTGCCGAAGTCGGTATTAGTCCTGCGCAGTTGCTCCTCGGTGACACTTGATATGGCAGCCATGGTGGGGTTGTTGTCGGCCACGCCTTTCTCAAAAGGATATGAGCATGTATGTGCGCAGTTGCTCCTCGGTGGACACTTGATATGGCCGTCCAGGTCCAGCATATAACATTTCAATATACACAACTTACGGTGTTCTCAAAAGGATACACAAACATCGATGATGGGTCGGGTTTACTCACTTTGAGCTTTTCCTCGAGTGTCTGGAGGACGACCGCCGGGATGAGCCCGCGTATCCCGCCACCGTCGATGCTCAGCACCGTGATACGCTCCCCATACCTCGGCGGCGGGAGCCGCTCCCTCCTCCGGCGGCATGCCAGGTGCACTGCACGATGAACCAACGTCCATGTTGCTGGCCAGGCGTGCGTTACACAATTACACTAGCTAGCCTGCCTGGCTCACGACGGACGGTTAGATACACATAGGGGTGCAAGCAAGGTAAGGTAGACATCATCAAACAAACAAATAAACAAATAGGAGCGGCGAGAGGAAGGAGGAGGTGATTCGGGTGAGACATATACGCCTCACCTGGCTGCAATGAGATGCGTGCGCCGCGTCGAGGGAGAAAGGCAAGTGTGGGTTTCCCCTCGCCCATGCCGTGTGTTTAAATACACCGTCACAGCGGCCGGGTTGGTCGGTGGTGGGTCGACTGTGGCTGACTCCTGGGCCCAGCCTCCCACCAAGCTCATTCTCTTTCTTCTCTCTATCTTTTTCTTTAGTAGCTATACTTATAAAAAGAACGTAAGGTTCATGTCCTTTCCTTGTCCAACCTTTTATGTACATTCACCCTTCCTCCCTTTTTTCCACTTTCATGTATGGTTTTTCTCGCATCGATTTTCTTTATAATCGACTCAACTGTCTCATGTCTTATTAACTCGCCAAAGTAAAATAATAGTTTCTTAGACAAGTCATTAAATTCTTATGAAATATGTGCTTGCCAATAAGATGACAGTTAAATCATGGTGCATGATTGAATACAAAAACTTACTAAATATAAGTTATTGCCAAATAAGTGCTTAACAATAAGATGACAGGTAAATCATGATGATTGCGTACAAAAACTCATTGAGATTTTAGCGCAGCGACGTAATGATAAACGTGTAATCATGGGCTAATATACTAGAGTGCTTATTCCCCCGTTGCAACACACAGTCAATTATCTAGTAAAAAATAGAGAGAGCTCGTGCCGTATGCCATCTCCTGACACCGCTTTAAATCCGAATTCAATACGAGTACATATACCTGATAGACCCACTTGGATCATGTAGGCTAGATCTTTCGGTGAACCTACCTTCTGCTGGTGCAGATGAACTCGATCCAGCGCCGACCATGGTGAAGTAGGGACCGGTGATGGCGGAGAGATGGCGGCGCTGGTGTGCTTTCCGTGAGCACCGCGCTAACCCTAGATCGGTAGGGATTGTAGGTGGGGATTGTGGCAGCGATTAACCTCGTAAAACGTGCCTCGACCCCCATCTCTGTTTATATAGCGCGGGTCACAGGGACCTACCAACCATGGTTTGGTTGGGCGCCCCCGATCAGGGCGCGAGTCAAGGGCCCGTTCGACCCGTTGGGTTCGAACGAGATAGAGATCAACCTAACATTCTCCCCCTTGGTCTCAACTTTACTTTTAACTTTATACTTTCTAGTTTATTTGTTTCATCACATATTAGTACATAGAGCATGTTTCATCGTCACAACTTAATTGCCGTTAGAATCATACAGCTACAACATACGTTATGATCAGAAGCAAATTCTGTTCCTTTTGGGCCTATCCAGAAATCATAAGGCTTTCCCTTAAACCCATGCCGGCTAAGTGTTCCTTGAACACATTGGGTGGTAAGCCTTTCGTTAGCGGATCTACAAGCATATCCTTTGTCCTTATATGCTCGAGACTTATAGTTTGATCCTGGATTTTATCTTTCACAACATAATACCTTATCTCTATTGTTTTGGCATCATTACTCGACTTGTTGTTGTGAGCGTAAAATACTGCGGGTTGGTTGTCGCAGTACATCTTTAGTGGTTTGTGAATACAATCTACCACTTTCAAGTTTGGTACAAATTTCTTTAGCCATATCGCCTGCCCCGTGGCTTCGAAGCATGCTATGAATTCTGCATACATCGTGGATGATGCAATTATCGACTGTTTGGAGCTTTTCCACGAAATAGCTCCCCCAACGAGAGTGAAGACGTATCCTGACGTGGATTTTCTATCATCTCTGTCCCCCGCAAAATCTGCGTCTGACTACCTTTTTATCTCTAGGGAATCACTTCTCCTGTATATTAGCATGTAGTCCTTCGTGCCTTGCGCATAACGCAATGCTTTCTTTACCATCTTCCAGTGCTCCATGCCTGGATTCTCTTGATATCTATCGAGTACCCCGGTGATAAAAACTAAGTCAGGGCGAGTGCACACTTGTGCATACTGTAAGCTGCCAACTGCCGAAGCATATGGTACTGCTTTCATTTGATCAATCTCGTACTGATTCTTGGGACATTGAAATTTCCCAAAACTATCGCCCTTGACTATAGGAGCAGGTGTGGCTTTACTCGCATGCATATTATACCTTTTAAGAACCATTTCTAAATATGCTTTCTGCGATAGTCTTAAGACTCCATTGTTCCTATCTCGATGAATTTCTATGCCCAAAACATATGATGCTTCACCAAGATCTGTTATGTCAAAATTTGAGGATAAGTATTTCTTTGTTTCTTGTAGTAGACTAACATCACTGCTAGCAAGCAGGATATCATCCACATACAAGATTAGGAAAATATATTTTCCATTTTTAAACTTTGCATAAATGCAATTATCCTCAATATTTTCTTTAAATCCAAAAATTTTAATCGTTTGATTAAACTTTAGATACCACTGCCGAGAGGCTTGTTTAATTCATAAATGGATTTCTTCAGGCGGCATCCCATATTTTCCTTGCCTTCCATGATAAAACCCTTGGGTTGTTTCATGTAGACCTTCTCTTTTAAATCATCATTCAGAAATGCCGTCTTAACATCCATTTGATGTAACTCTAAATCAAAATGAGCAACTAATGCCATTATGATTCTGAAGGAATCCTTACATGAGACGGGAGAAGATGTCTCATTGTAATCTATCCCTTCTCTTTGTGTAAATCCTTTTGCCACGAGTTGTGCTTTATACTTTTCTATATTCCCTTTAGAGTCATACTTAATTTTATAGACCCATTTACAGCCTACTGTTTTGGCTCCTTTAGGAATTTCCTCTAAGTCCCAAACATCTTTGGAACTCATCGATTTCATCTCGTCTTCCATTGCCTTCATCCACTTCGATGAATGAGAGCTTCTCATGGCTTCTTCATATGAGGTGGGATCTTTTTCCATATGAACCATTTCTGTGTTATAAACTTTAAAGTCGGTAGAAATAGCTGACTTTCTTGGTCTTGTAGACCTTCTAAGTGCCTCAGTTTCTGGCACATTCTGTGCCTCAACTTCTGGCACTTCTTCTAAAATTTGTTGTTGCACCTCCCTTTCACGCTCAACAATGGGTTCAGTCGGCTCCTGACGGACAGGTTCCGGGCCTACCCCCATGGGTGGAGTTGCAACAGGGACTTTGTGCTTTGAATGAGCAGATTCAAAGATATATTGTAGCTATGTGAATGAATGGAGAATACAGCTAGAACGTCTCCTCATAATTCACTCTGTCAAAGAACAAATATACTCCTGTATTCATCTTTCTGTGAAAATCATGTATCATGGTAAGTGGTAACCCCGCAGTATCGCTTATAAGACCAATAAAGATGTATAGAGATAAGAGAGAAAATGTGTTTATTAATGTCACAAAGCAAATGTACAATCGCTAGCCCAGAGCATGCTCCAAATTTGGCTCCGCCCCTGATCTTCATAGCCAGACAATATCACCACCATGGTTATGCAATCAAAGATTTTAGCATGGTGTTTAAGGCACTTGCAGATTCCCTATGTACTGTATAATCAATAACTGAACCAAGATGTGTAGTCTTTAAATTACTATGAAAACTTCAATCTTGACTTAAAATTAACTACCACTGGAGATGATCCTAGAAATGAACTGAACGAAGTAGTTCTACCAAACTATTTATCACTACTAGGAAAAGGGCTATAGATGGGATTGACACTAATGGCGCACCAGAAAGATGGTGCGCCATTAGTATATACTAATGGCGCACCACAATCTGATGCGCCATTAGAGTTTAAACTACTAATGGCGCACCATGCTACGGGTGCGCCATTAGTATCAAATTTTTTTTTAACTAGTGCGCCTGTCCAAACATACTAATGGCGCATCCGGGCAAAGTGCACCATTAGTAGTTGTAACTACTAATGGCGCACCAGGCAGCAGGTGCGCCATTAGTATAGAATTTTTTTTTGAACTAGTGCGCCTATCCAAACATACTAATGGTGCATCCTGCCCAAGTGCGCCATTAGTAGTTGTAACTACTAATGGCGCACCAGGCAGTGGGTGCGCCATTAGTATAGAATTTTTTTTGAACTAGTGCGCCTATCCAAACATACTAATGACGCATCTTGCTTGGGTGCGCCATTAGTAGTTGTAACTACTAATGGCGCACCATGCAAGAGGTGCGCCATTAGTAAGTGGGCAGCAACAAGATATTTGGGACAGCCTCTCCTACCCACACACTCACTTTCTCCCCACTTCATTCTCTTCACCTCCTCCTTGTCTCGGGTGCCTCCTCTTTTTCACCTCATTTCCACCATAGATTCATTCAAATTAAGTGGTTAAATTACCTTGTTTTAATAGGTAAGTAAGGGGGGAAGCTATATTTAGGTTGTTCTCCTTACAACAATGTGCACATGCACTTTTTACGGCCTAGCTAGATCTATGTATGTTCGTGGTGTTGCATATGTTTGTGGTGTTGCATATGTGTTTGTGTTTGGAGGTGTACCGGTATTTGATATGCGATAGTTGCCAATATTTTGCCGGAATGTTGATTCATTTCCGTTTCGGCGAGAATTTTGGCATTAAGCATTCTTTTTGGTCTTATTTTTAGGGAAAGTCATGCCAAATTTTTGTTTGGTTCTAAAATATCGTTTTGCTCTACCCCGCAGGCGACCATGGTCCGCACGATGACCGAAGGCATCGTGAATAGGTTTTTGAGGTCCGCGAAGGCCGAGATGCTTCAAAAGAATGAGACGGAGATAAGATGTCCGTGTCGAAGATGCAAGCTGAAGAGCCTTATTGCGGACCCGGATTCCGGGCAGGTGCGGGACCACCTGCTGTTGTGTGGTTTCATGGATGGCTATCGGTGGCAAGGTGATGAAGATGACTACGAAGTCGTCCATGCGGGCCGGGCAAGAAATGAGGAAGGGCAGCAAGACAACCACCGCGGCTCGGGCGGGCGAGAAGACGAAGAATCCCCAGGAGATGATCATGACTGTGATGCTGTACACAGTCATCATGTAGAAGATGCAGGACATGATGATGAGGAAGATGCCGGAGCAGGCGACGGGCATGATCATGAAGATGATGATGCCGGCGGAGCAGACGACGCTGGACCATCGATGGGCTGGGTGCAGGACCCTCATATTCAAGAGCTGCTTCTCAAGCAGACGGATAACGCAAGATCTGCCGCCCGAGAGAAAGCCAAGATGGATCAACTTGAGTTAGACGCGGTTACTCCATTGTATGAAGGATGCATGCCCGAGGATACCCGCCTGAAAGTAACGCTCATGGCCCTGGAGATGAAGGTAAAACACAAAATGATCGACGCATGCTTCGACGAGAACATGTCATTCTGGCACGAACGTCTTCCCAAGGGGAACAAGTGCCCGACCAGTTTGGAGGAGGCGAAGAAAATCGTGTGTCCTCTGGATTTACCGCACGTGAAATACCATGTGTGCATGAATAATTGCATCATTTATCGGGACGAGCACGCGGAGTCTACCATATGTCCGGTGTGCGGCGTCACTCGATACAAGAAGAGGAAGAAAGCTCCTCGAAAAGTGGTGTGGTACTTTCCGATCACTCCTCGTCTGCAGCGCTATTTCGCGGACCCTAAGGTAGCAAAGCTCCTGCGTTGGCACGCGGATAGGGAGGAGAAGAAGCGGGAAGATGACGCAAATGATCCGGAGATAGATAAAAAAGACAAGATGCTGAGTCACCCTAAGGATGTGAGCCAGTGGCAAGCGTTGAACTTCGAAGACTCGGAATTTGGGAACGATCCAAGGAACATCGTGCTGGGCGCGAGCACCGATGGAGTCAATCCGTTTGACAGCCAGAGAAGCACACATAGCACCTGGCCTGTGTTTGTGTGGATGTACAACCTTCCCCCCTGGTTGTGCATGAAGAGGAAGTACATTCACATGAGTATGCTAATTGAAGGGCCGAAACAACCAGGGAACGACATCAATCTGTATCTGGGGCTGCTGAAAGAGGAGCTTGACACGCTGTGGAAAACGCCAGCCAATATGTGGGACGCCGCAGAGAAAGAATATTTCCCTATGAGAGCCGTACTGCTCACGACGGTGCACGACTATCTCGGTTACGGATATGTCGCGGGGCAGGTAGTCCACGGATTTTCTGGATGCGTAAGGTGCATTGATGACACAACGTATCGCCAGCTAGATAGAGATCCCGGGTCTTCGAAAACCGTGTTCATGGGACATCGAAGGTGGCTTCGCGACGATGACCCGTGGAGGAAACGCAAGGATCTGTTCGATGGTGAAACCGAACCCCGAAAACGCCCGTGTACGAGGAGCGGCGAGGAAATAGACAAGCTGTTGAAAAATTGGAAAGACTGCCCACTGCCGGGAAAGAAGCAAAAGGCGCCAGAGCCGGGAAAGAAGCGAAAGGCGCCAGAGCCGCTGCTGAAGGTATGGAAAACGAGGTCTGTTTTCTGGGACTTGCCGTACTGGAAGATCCACCGTGTGCCTCACAGCCTTGATGTCATGCATATCACGAAGAACGTGTGCGAGAGTCTGCTTGGTACCCTGCTCAACATGCCAGAGAGGACCAAAGATGGGCCGAAAGCAAGGGCAGACTTGAAATCAATGGGCATCAGGCAGGAGCTTCACGCTATATATGATGATGATGATGATGATGATGATGATGAGGCGAAGCAGGACACAGAAAGTCGTCGCAAAGGCAAAAAGGCCAAGAAGACCGGAAATGACTACCCTCCCGCGTGCTTCACTCTAAGTCAGGAGGAGATCGAGCAGTTTTTCACCTGCCTCCTAGGAGTAAAACTTCCTTACGGTTACGCGGGGAAGATAAGCAGATACCTAGACCCAGCGAAGCAGAAGTTCAGCGGGATGAAGTCTCACGACTGTCACGTGCTGATGACGCAGATACTTCCAGTTGCAATCCGTGGGATCATGGACGCGCACGTCCGTGAAACGCTATTTGGCATATGCAACTTCTTCGACGTCATCTCTCGGAAGTCGATTGGCGTGAGGCAACTCAGAAGGCTACAGGAAGCGGACCTCCGACAAGAATTCTTTCGCATCCAGTCGGAGTTTGCGGAAATCTTCCATCAAGATGTCCTTCGTACCTCGGGGCAGTTCTACCTCAGAAATCAACCGTCCAACAGTGACATCGACACAATGCTACAAATGCAGGATGACAACGCCCGTTCTTTCATGACTCCCACGATAGACGGCGGCTTCATCCACGCTCCGGTCCCTTGAGTCGAGTTGTCTAGTTCTGAAACATCGATTGGCTCATGTTGTAATTAAACTTTAATGAACTTGTAGTATGTCTCTTTGGTTTCGAGAGTCGTTCAACTTAGATGTAATCGATGCTATTAATGTCTTGCTTTTCTCTTCCGATCGTTCTGTTGCATACTTATATATTGCTTATGTATTGTCTGTGAATTGGTACTAACATTTTGTTTGGCTAGTGCATAGCGATGCCGACGTATGTCGTGTACAAGGGTAAGGTTCCCGGAGTCTACGATGACTGGGAGGAGTGTCGGAGACAGGTTCATCGATTCAGCGGTAACAGTTACAAAGGGTACACCACTAGGGCCGAGGCCGAATCTAGATACGCCCGCTATCTAGCGGGAGAGGGGAGGGAGCGTTGGAGGAACCGGATGAAGACGAGTTTCATCGTGATGATGCTCATCGTGATGACCGCAGCTCTCTTCTATGTGATGGTAGTTTAGATGATCTCACCGATTCAGGGGAAGATAAGCAGATACCTAGACCCAGCGAAGCAGAAGTTCAGCGGGATGAAGTCTCACGACTGTCACGTGCTGATGACGCAGATACTTCCAGTTGCAATCCGTGGGATCATGGACGCGCACGTCCGTGAAACGCTATTTGGCATATGCAACTTCTTCGACGTCATCTCTCGGAAGTCGATTGGCGTGAGGCAACTCAGAAGGCTACAGGAAGCGGACCTCCGACAAGAATTCTTTCGCATCCAGTCGGAGTTTGCGGAAATCTTCCATCAAGATGTCCTTCGTACCTCGGGGCAGTTCTACCTCAGAAATCAACCGTCCAACAGTGACATCGACACAATGCTACAAATGCAGGATGACAACGCCCGTTCTTTCATGACTCCCACGATAGACGGCGGCTTCATCCACGCTCCGGTCCCTTGAGTCGAGTTGTCTAGTTCTGAAACATCGATTGGCTCATGTTGTAATTAAACTTTAATGAACTTGTAGTATGTCTCTTTGGTTTCGAGAGTCGTTCAACTTAGATGTAATCGATGCTATTAATGTCTTGCTTTTCTCTTCCGATCGTTCTGTTGCATACTTATATATTGCTTATGTATTGTCTGTGAATTGGTACTAACATTTCGTTTGGCTAGTGCATAGCGATGCCGACGTATGTCGTGTACAAGGGTAAGGTTCCCGGAGTCTACGATGACTGGGAGGAGTGTCGGAGACAGGTTCACCGATTCAGCGGTAACAGTTACAAAGGGTACACCACTAGGGCCGAGGCCGAATCTAGATACGCCCGCTATCTAGCGGGAGAGGGGAGGGAGCGTTGGAGGAACCGGATGAAGACGAGTTTCATCGTGATGATGCTCATCGTGATGACCGCAGCTCTCTTCTATGTGATGGTAGTTTAGATGATCGATATCGACTTGTAATGCGAAGATAAACTCGCTACTCGCGGTCTCGAGACTTGTAATATAATGTTCTATCTTTGTTCGGTCTTTTCAATTCGGAGACTAATATGATGAATTGTATTCGGAGACTAATATGATGAATTGTATTCAAAGACTAATCTTCTATTGTATTTGATGAATCTATTGTTGATGTGTGCTGTCTATATTTTGTCAAATTATACATTTTGTAACCTGTGCAAAAAACAGAAAATAAAAAAAATAAAAAAAACCTAATATTCATACTAATGGCGCATCACATGACAGTGCGCCATTAGTATGACAGTGCATACTAATGGCGCATCACCGGGTAGTGCGCCATTAGTATGCTGCGGTTACTAATGGCGCATCCAGAGGTGGTGCGCCATTAGTATGCCAAAGCACCTGGGTATACATGCCCCCTGGGAGGCATACTAATGGCGCACTCTCGCATATATTAATGGCGTACCAGGTGGTGCGCCATTAGTATACCAGATACTAATGGCGCACCAGGTGGTGCGCCATTAGTAAAAATTACTAATGGCGTGCTATCAATGGCGCACCAGTGATGCGCCATTAATGACCATATTAGGTGCGCCATTAGTAGTGATATTTCTAGTAGTGTATCAAAAAGGTACTACTTGTTAAGGACCAAATATCAAGAGATCCAACATTTCCAATAGCTAGAATAATCAAGAGAAGAAACATCGGTAAGCAAATAGGCAAAAGATCACAGTGGTGGCGAAGTGGGAGCTTCTGAAACAACGACGTATGATGCGACGGTGGCATCCCTCGGAACTCACCAGTCACCAGGTGCTTCACATCCCACCGTTTATGTTTGTACCACTGCCTACACACATCCCTTGACGGAAAGCTCAGGTCCAGCCGGCGGCAGATGCCGATGTATCGCAGGTGAGGCGCAAGAGAGACGTACCATCTGGTGAAGATCTTGATGGACTGGACGATTCCAAGCAGGGTCAGGTAGGAGAAGGCGGGCGACGCCATGGGCTGTTGAATATTTGAAGATTTTTTATGCAACAACTCATGCTCACGATGGAAGATCATAGGAACTTGAAAAATCTTACTCAAAAGAAAAGAAGAGCTTGGCCAGAGAAGAAACGGGACACCGTCGTGGTCTCCTCCAGTTCATCTTCTACAGATCAAGGACGAAGATGCAGTCTGGTTGATGGTGAAGGGTGGGGCAAGAGACACATGTGTCGCTGGCTACTGTCAAGGCGTTGGGTGAGCGCTGATCCGTGGGCGTGAGGGAGGAAGGTGGTAGCCGTTCCCGTGGCGCTGAAGGAGGTTGGCCGGCGACGGGAGGTTGAAACACGGGGCACATATCGGCGTTGGAGGAGGTGGATCCGCAGCTGGGCATCGGTGAGGCTATCGGCGGTGGCATGCGACATGCACCTATGTTGGCGGAAGGGGCTCGGGAAGGTTGCTAGCGGCGGCACGCGGCGGGATTGTGCCAGGTGGAGTGCGCAGTGGCTTGGTCGAGGGCGCCGCCGGCGGTCAGGTGGTTGGCGACGGCGCACTGGTCGCTGGCGACGACCTGAGGGGTCCAGACGGGGAGGCGCGTGGGGAATGGCCGGTGGTGGGTGGCGCTCGTGGGGTGGATGGCTAGGGGCGGCACCTGTCTTTGTCCAGACCAGGCGGCGGCCGATGCACTTCTAATCGTTGTGGTGAAGATGGAAGAACGACTCCAACTATTAATTTGGGAGAAGATGAATAGGAATTGATGATGGAAATCAATGGAGAAGATGAATAGGAATCGGTGATGGAAATTAATGGAGAGAGGAGTAAATTTGGGAGATTAATGGGCGGTGCGGAGAGTTCGAAGAGGAGCTGGCGAGAGAGTAAATAGGCTTTTTAGTGTCCAAATCGGTGAAGTGTACGCCCAGCCCAAAAAATCAAGTTGGAGGCCAGCAGCGAGCATGTATGGCTGGAAAAGAACGAAACGGTAAGTTCACTTAGCGGTGGCAGCCCTTCGTAATTTTCTGAACATTTGATCGAACGGCTACAGACTTCTCAACTTTACTGAATCAACGGCTATAACAATTGGAGTGACGTGGCTTCATGAAAACGCAGGAAAATCACTTAGTGGGGTGCCTCTATTTAGATATAGAAGATATCATGTTGGATGGTGTTGGCTTAGTTTGTTGAACTATGTGCCTCAGAGTAACTCTAGCAGAGATGTCATACTAATTGTACCGAACGCCATAATAATCACCATATGATGATTTTATCTTAAGAGGTCTAGCAAAATCGCTGTCATTTTTTCCGGGGGCACTTCAAAAACTAGCATGTGGCCTGCATATTCACTACTGCCCAACTGAATAGCACTAACCCCTCATACTGACCGGCCCACCGCCAACCGTCACAGATGACAAGATGAAAGTCATCTGTGACAGGCCACCTGAGCGCGTGAAAGATGAGAGTCATCTCGCAAGACCCTCCCTAGTGATCCGTCTACTCCCTTTGTTCCATCCCGATCCATAGATGCCAGGCCGTCTCGATGGCTCCGCTCCATCCCTAACCAGGCGGTGCCCTCCCACCGTGTGTCATGTCGCCGGCGCCGGCACCACAGGCCACCGGCCCTCACCACCCCACCCACCCACGGCAGCCGTGGTGGTGGTGGTCTTCTATTGTTGGGTGACCACGCCAGTGTGCGACCCTAGTCCCAAAATTGTTGCAATGGCCACGGTGGTGAGCTCCTTTTGTTTGTATCAATCATGTGTTGTATAGTCTTGTTCCAAAAGATCTAGTTAACTTATGTGTTAGGGGATTGCGATACTAGTATGTTAGGAGAGTTTGCTATAGTAGGCTTTTAGGATTTAAGATTCCATGTGGAACATCTACACAAAGTAATGATCAAATTTGATTTAAAACGTAAGACGGTGCTATTAACTTTGCTACAGTAGTATGTGTATGCATGTTATTTCTTGTTGGCTATTAACTTAACAGTGCCTATATATGTACGATATAAGTTTAGAAAATTAATATGTTATTTTATATTAATAGGAAACACATAGTTGCTGTTGTGAGACCTTTTAGGGTACCACACAAATCACTTATTTTGTAAGAACGTGTTACGAAGTGCACCTAAAATGATACATCAGTGACGTCGCTCTATTGTAGGTGCACTACACAAAAAGATGGAAGTACTATCTGAACTCAAGACCACAAATTGGACAAGTTAAGGGTCTTTTCCAGTGTGATGAGATGGTTGGAGCGGATATGATCTTTGTTGTAGTTTGCCAATCACATATTTGATCGCTTTGAGTTTTTTTTTCTTTTTTGCTCGCCTACAAATAGCTTTGGTCTTACATGACTTTGCTATTTGCCGGCATGCATGTGCGTGAGTTAGTGTTGGTTGTGTGCATCGTGGCTATGCAGATGACGGGTGTGTGCTCACTGTGATTGTATCCTCTTGATGCTTCATTCAGAACCAATAAAAACCTACACTTTTCAGGGAAAAAAAAAGAAGTTGAGCCAGTGGAGTGCTTGCATTGAGCTTTGTAAATAATGAATATCCTGTTATTCATGAATGAAATACAATGGTGTTTATTTTCGTCAAAGGAACATGACAGCATGATTGGTTGACAGAAGAAATGGCAGAGGTTACGCTACCCAAATACAATGGTGTTGCAATTCTGCACTGGGCTTTATACAGTACATAACCACCCTTGATCTTTGTTTGATGAGTATGCTTCATGAAGGCAGAGGTCACGCTACACTAAAAAAGACAATAGCGATGGGCAAAGACTGTAATGAAGCCCACCAAAAGATGCGCCATGTAAATGACCGGCATACATATCTATGCCCCCGTCTGACCAACAGTGGTTTGTAAGTAAAAACCAGTTCACTAAGAAAACCTGAATTGAGGTAGACCACCTCAAAAATAATCATCAGGGGTATGGTACTAGAAATCGCACTACTTACCCGGATCCATCATAGTACGTATGCCAAGGCCAAATGCAACAATGAAGCTCTCCAGGGGGGCGGCTCGGGTGACCTAACCCCGCCGCCGCCGCCACCCTCCTTCTGCTCCCTACCCCTCGCCGCCGTCGAGCGTCCCCACCGGGCAAAGCCCGTGCGGTTGCCGGCGGCGGCGGGCCTTTCCTCTCCCGTCACGCATGGAGGTCAGCCCTGGACGGTGCGCCGTGCGACGCGGAGCTGCACGCCGGGATGGATCTAGCCCTCCGGCCTCTTCTATGGCGCGGTGGCGCTGGATGCTGGGGCGGCGGCCCCAGGGAGCGGCGGTCCCCTCCTCTTTTCCTCGCGGTGGAGGAGCAGCGGCTGACCGTTTTGGCGGCGGATCGGGGCGTTCTGCTCGGATCTGGTGGGTGCGCGCCGTCGACGGGATGTGGCGGTGCTGGCCGTCCTGGGCCACGTGGGGTGGAGGCCCCGGCGCCTCTGGCCCTTGGCGGCATGGAGGGCCTGGGTTGGGTCGGCGCCATGTGTGGGTTGCCCTCCGGACAGATCTGATCTGGCCAGTGCGACCTCAATGTGCGGCGGCTCAGATCGGCGGCGACCCGTGCACACGATGCTAGATGGCGGTTCCTTCAACGGATCCGGGTGAAAACCTAGTTCTTGGCTTGATGCCAAGACCGGCGTTGGCGGCACTTTTTCGTGTCATTACCTTCTTGAAGGCCTCGCCGTGGAGAAGCTCCAAACCTCTATCCGCTACCTCCAGGGGAAACCCTAGATCAGTAAATCAGATGACGGCGGCACGTTGGCGTCGTTTCCTCCTTGGGGGCGTCATTCTTGGAGGCGTACACGAGTTCGAGGGACCAGTGGGCGGTTTTTTTGGTGGAGCGGTGCTTCATCCTGCACATTAATGACGGCGGATCTCGGCGGCGTGGTGCAGTGGAGACTCGGCGCCCGATGCACGGTGTTGGACTCGCGCAGGAGGAGGTTGATGTCTGGCGTTATGGTGACGTCGATGGCAGAGTGGCCAGACAAGGTAGAAGCCTCAATATGATCTGAAGACTGGTGGAAGATGGCGGCGACGACACACGAGTGCGTCTGACCGGATTGTGCCCCAGACCCGGTATGTGGGCTTCCGAATGAGTTTCGGCTTCCGGCTTTTGATGTTAGGCTTAGGTGAGTAGTTTGGATAGTGGCCCAGCTAGCACCCCTTCATCATATTGGATAGAAGTAACGGCATATGTTGCCAAGATGGTGGATTCAGGCACATTGTTGTAATACTTTGTAAGGTCCTCGAGAATAATTAATAAAGTGGCCGTATGCATCTCCCAGATGTAGAGGCCGGGGGTCATCCTCCTTTTCTAAAAAAAATGCAACAATGAAGCAGGTGATGGAATTCTAGATGAGGAGCACTGATACGTCGAAGTAGAGCTTGCGCAATCTCAGGTTAACCATGGACATGCCGGAGAACATGAGCAGGAAAATTGTAGCTAACGAGGAGGAGAGGAAAGATAACTCCTAAGAAGGTGGCGGCACCCGCAGGCCATGAATGCGAGGAGGGGAGAAGGCCCCCGCCGCCAGCCACCGCTGGGGGCTTTGCCCCGCCGGCGGGGAAGGGGAGAAGGGGGCGGGCTAGCGGCAGAAGGTGGCAGCACCGCCCGTGTCGCCCGCGGGAGGGGCGACGCGGGGCTAGGGTTATCCTCCTAAATTAGAGAGAGAAAGCATTCAGTATTGATGCAAAAACTGGCTCTTCAAAAGCATATTTTACTATACGGTAGACCTAGTTCTGGACAGCAATGTGAAGAAAGGATCTCTTCTCCTTATCACGAAGATAGATGCAACCACCACATATATCTTTCGAGGAGAATACGGATGGGGACCTTCCTATCCATCAAGGCAGCGACATGTACAGGTAACAAACCATTCTTATCATGCTGATATGCTGCAGATGGGTTGCATGATTGAGGAAAAAAAATCTATGAACAACATCTTCGGACCGCGCCAAAATAACAGAGTGAAGAGGGGTGCTTCCTTTTTTGTCCTTCTCTTTGCTAAGATCTTTGTCCCATTGTAGTAGCATTTCTATCATATTTATACCGGCAATGTAGTAGATATTCTGTTAACATTGTAATCTCATATTCTCTATATGACAAGTAGTTGAGTTGCTGGTGGATGGGCATGACTTGTATCATTCAAATTATGCTAGAAACATTTTGTGAACATGAAGGCATGACTGGTTGACTGATACAAGAAATGGCAAAGATAGATGCATTATTACAACACCCGAAGGCTACCGCTACTCCTCAAAACTCCATCTTCTAGTTGCCATTCTGCACTGAGCTTTAGACAGTAAATAACCACCCTTGATATCCGTTTGATGCTGTTTCTTCAAGGCACAGATTTAGTTGCCGCTGCCCACAAAAAGATATATATGTAGGGCCAAAACTGAATTAGACCCCTCCCAACTATATGGGGTATAAATAACCGGCATACAAATTTATGGCCCCGTCTGACAGACAACGGTCGGTAAGTAAGGCCCATTTCGCTGATAAAATCTAAATTAAGGTAGATCAGCGGAAGAGAAGTCAGGAAGAGTATCAAATTGGAAACCATGCCACCTACTGGAGCCAGCACAGTACGTACGCCAAGGCCAAATGCAACAGTCAAGTAGGTGAGCGAAATCCAGGCAGAGAGCACGGATAACCTGAAGTAATTTCGGCGGACTTGCAGTTTAACCATGGACATGCCGGAGAACATAAGGCCAACTGTAGCTATCAAGGAGAAGAGGAAAGCAAACGTGTTGACGGCCAGGAACCCATTGAAATGCCAGGTACTGAAATGTCTTGCAGTGCCACCGTTGCTACTGTTGCCTGCTTTGACTGCCGCAGGTACGGTGAATGTTGCACCGAATGTCATCGTTGTGATGAGTACCGAGCCAAGGCCAAGTGTCCGGGTCGAATCAGTCAACTGATCAGAGTCTTTTTTCTCTTCATCCTCTTTTTTCTTACGGTCCGCATCTTTTTTCTTTTCATACTCTTTTTTCTTACGCTTCGCCTCTTTTTTCTTTTTATCCTTTTTTTGGGTATGCTTCTCAAACTCATCCACTTCTTCTGATTGATTCTCTTCACCCTCTTTCTTCTTATGCTTCTTCAAATCATCCACTTCTTCTGATTTATTATCTTCGTCTTTTAGGTTTGACAACTGATTCTGAATGCAGAGATGTTGAACATGGTCTTGAAAGAAGCTGCCATGCCTAGCTCCGACATCCCTGAGTGTCTTGTATATTGCGTTCTCCGGATTCTGCAAAAACAATAATGAAGAAACATAGTTTTACCTTTTCATTTATAAGATCAACTAGCATGAAGCATGGATGAGAGAGGAATTAAGCTGGATTAATACCAGTACATAGGAAAAATCTGTGAGAGTCTTGTTCCTTGCTAGATCCAGCGGAGTTTGATCCTTGTTGTTTCTTACATTTAATAAAACTTTTGGATTCCGCAAGAGATAACAGAAGATGTGTAAATCCTCAACCTCCACAGCTAGGTGTAATGCAGTGTTGCCATCATTGTCCCGTGCGTTCAGTATTGGCTCAAAAACTTCTTCTTGACAAGAATATTTTACTATACGGTAGACCTTGTTCCTGACAGCAATGTGAAGAAAGGATCTACCCTTCTTATCAGGAAGAGCGATGCAACCACCGCATCTTTCGAGGAGAATAAGGATGGCGACTTTCCTATCCATCAAGGCAGCAACATGTACAGGTAACAGACCATTCTTATCATGCTGATATGCTGCAAATGGGTTAGCATCAAGTACACACAATATTGCATGTTTCTCCAACTCATCCATGATACTAATATTGGTCGAAGCTTCAGACTGCTCCGAAACGACATAGTGAAGAGGGGTGCTGTCATTTTTGTCCTTATGTTCGCTAAGATCCTTGTTCCAAGCTAGTAGCATTTCTATCATACCTGCAATTAGACCTTTTACGTTATAAAATAAATACTGTAGGAAAAATAGTCTAAAAAACCCAACACAAATTTGGAGTTCATCATTAAGGTACCAAGTCCTAGTAGGTGGCTGCAAGATTATTTTTTTCGAGACGATAGGTATGAATTAAAAAAAGAATAAGAGACAACTCCGGTAATTAGATAAATTTTATTTATAGACCAAAGAAACGAGGGGCCAAGATTGTCAGAATTGTGATTCCGAATCGGATTGGAACTCCGTTGGTAGGATCGCAAGTCGTAAAATCTTAACCATCAGGATCATCGAAATGTAGATTCTATGAACCAAAACCGTAGAATCAGAGGGATTAGTTTGGATCTTAAAGTCGTCGAATCGTACGACATAATCGCGATTCTGACAACCTTGCAAGGGCCTACTTATTTTGTCCATAATCGCGTACGACATAATTGTAAAGATAAAGCAATGCCGTCTGATGCCTAAACTTGAAACACTAGTATTTGAGGGTCAATATGCAAATTGAACATCAAGTAGTAACGGCCTACTTGTTTTGCAAGAATAGGGACTTCTGAGCGTATTCCGTAAAGATAACTCCCAAGATTCAGCTTTCTTATTCGAACGAAAGGGGAGACAAAGCAGGTATGCTTGTGGTAAAGTAAATGAGTAATAGCCCCAGTGCCCCGGTGAGTAAGTGAAGTTATCACTAAAAAAAGTAGTCAAGTTGAAGCATGTGTGTTACTCACTAGTAGTAGAGTAGTTGGCAATAGATAAATAAAATGTTACTTCTTGGATCCATTACAGGGAGTATTGTATTGTGTTTGTGTGCCCTAGATAGGTACTCCCTCTGTTTCAAAATAGATGACCCAACTCTGTACTAAATTCAAAATAGATAGGTATAAGGCGAACCAAATATGCTATGTTAGGAGGAATGGATCTCACCGTTTGGACGGTGAGCCGCGGCATGCAGTGCGTTTTGTCCACGGGGGCCGGAGTAAGAGAGGTTGCCGCCACTTTTGTTGTGCAACATCTCTGCCATGTCCTTGTGCCCCAGGGAGACAGCCAGGTACAGCGGTGAGGTGCTGCCAGGAAGATGAGCTGCATGATGCAGCGCCAGGTGTGGATCCACCCACATGAGCATCCCGACCATGCACATTGAGCTTGTTCCCAGCCTGACCGCCTCGTGCAAGGCCGTCTCGCCATGAACGTTGAGCTTCCTCACCACCAGCACCGTCCACTCATGGCCATACAAGTCGCCGAGCTGACAAATTAAGTGGAAAAGCATCCTGAGGTTTCCGGACCTGGCGGCGTAGTGCAGTGGTGTGTCGTGGCGGTCCTTGCCGCCGTCGATCCAAGTCGGTCGCCAGGAAGATCTCCTTGGCACACGTGAAGCAGGAGCTCCCCTCGAAGGTGATCTGCTCGGCGAGCGATGCGTCCGGCACCGTCATCCTGTGATCGCTTAGGTCGCTGTCGCTGTCGGTGTTCCGACCCCGCCTAAGATCCTCCAGCTTCCCGCAGCGCCCGCAGCACAGAGGGTACGTGCAGATCAACGGATCCGCCGTACTGCCGCCGTTGCTCAAGGAACTCGGCAGATCAACGGATCCGAAGCTATCTCCCGGCGAAGGAGATCCGCTCGGGCAGGAGGATGTAGGAGATTCACTAGTCTTGGTGCTGTTCCACGCCATTGTGTTTTCTTTTAATCTTGTCTAGTACGTACGTGCTAGTGTCAGTGTCTACTTCCCTGTTCAGCTACTAACTCAGCCTATTTATACCTCGTGGATTGATTACTGTAGTAGTAACTTTGTTACCCAAAGGTTACCTTTGCTAGTCTCCCCTAATTACATTGTAATTTGCCCACCTAACCTAACCATCACATGCTACGAGGATTCCAACTCCAGATCCCAGCTACATAAGGTTTTATTTTTTCCTCCAACTGGCCGACTTGGGTCCATGCATGCATGTGAGTCCAAAACGTGATGTGACCCTCCTCCTATATATACATGATGTTTCCAGTAACAAAATAAAAAAAAAAAGATGCATCTCTTACAGGCCTTCTCTATGACAGGCGCCCATGTTGCTTGCAGATGTATAGTATATTGTTAGGCTAGTCCTAGTAGCACATTGGTCATCTAACCATCACATTTTGGGTACTACCATGACAACAAGGATGCATCCAATCATCGTAGAGATCGACTCGTTTGGGTGCCACTGGGTCTTGAATCGGAGTCACAAAAAGGCTGGCAGCTACTAACCACAATCTTCAATTGGATCAAAATGATTTTTTGTTTGCGAGAAAACTTTCAATCTATTCATCTTCAATCATGATAGTACAACGAATACTAGAAATAATAAAAATTACATCCAGATCCGTAGACCATCAAGCGACGACTACAAGCACTGAAGTGAGACGAAGGTGCGTTGCCGTCATCGCCCTCTTCACCGGAGCCGATCAAAACTTGTTGTAGTAGACAGTCGAGAAGTCATCGTGCTAAGGCCGCATAGGACCAACGTAGCAGAACATCAACCGACGCCGATGAAGAGTAGCGAGATCAGAAGAATCCAACCTGAAAACACACGAACATAGAAAAACTACGACCAGATCCGAGCAAATCCACCAAGGACAGATGTGCCGGAGACACACCTCCAAGCAACCACCTAGACACACCACCGGGACGGGGGCTAGGCGGGGAGAACCTTATTCCACCTTTAGAAGGCCGCCGCCGTCTCGTCTTTCTGAGCAGGACACAAACCCTAACAAATCTCGAAGAAACAAAAAAAAAACAGAGCCCTCCCGCCGGCAAGGGTCGGGATCCATCGAGCCGCCATGGCCCTAAGTCCACAGGAGACGTGGCGGACCGACGGCGACTCCAGCAGGAGGCACAGGAACCCTAGACTTTTCTTAGGGAAGGAGGCAGAGTGCTTATTGATTGGATCACAATGAATTTGTAAAGTAAAAGAAGACAAAAGAAAGCAATGGAGGCAACAGTCAAGATCTACTCTATCTTTCACTTAGAGCATCTCCAAAGGGATCTGCCCCATCCTAGACTGGATTGATTTATTTTTGCTGAAACGTCTCTAGTGGTTTAATGAAACGACGGAAGAATGATTAGAAGGTTTTTTTTATGTCTTTTAGAGGTATTTCAATTCGACTTGTAATATCAACCGTGTTGTATTGGTAGACCGGAAATTGTTGATAAAAAGCTAAAGTACCAGCACACCTATTGTAGGGCATGCATTCACATTATGGAAAAATGAATTCTCCACCAACCCTCTCACATGCGAGCTGATAGTGAATAGGCCCGTAAATATACCACTCAACTTCCAGCAAGACCCATTGTAGTGTTGTCCCATTTGAGTTCAACATGTTCAGACCACTGGCTTACTTACAACAAATAGATGCTATCACGTATGCATACCATGGAGATCGCGAGGGAGGGAATAGGAGGTATCAGGAGCAATGGCACAACTTGGCTTACCGATGCAGTGGTGACTCGCTTGGGGGACACGGGACAAAACCATGGTTCACCTTACCAAGACCAACCTTGTGCAACACCGGTTCAAAGATTAACCATAAACTTGGCTCACCTTACCAAGACCAACCTTGTGCAACACTAGTTCTTTTCACCGGTTAGAACTCCTCATTTTGCTGACACAACTCTGCCCTATGTCAAAGATTGACTGTTTTAAGAACAAATGAATAGTTATGGACATGATCTTGATTGGTTAAAAACAACTGTGCGATGGATTAAGTATATATATTTTCTTTTTGAAGTTATTAAAAATGAAAAAAGGCACACAATCAGGTAGAACATCAGTTTTCTACTGGCCACTATGCAGGGTGGCCGGCCGTCTCCAGGCATTTGGGGCCCGCTGCAAAATGCAAAATGAGGCCCTAGATTTTCAACAACTCTTATAATTAAAGGACTAATATGCCTAAAGCACATTCTTACTTAATTATATAATTTTGAATATTTGTTATGCCACGCAATATACAAAAATATGCATGACGACTTTAGTACCTAGCCAGTCAATTGATAAACTGATATACATAAACACAAAAAAGATGAAAATAACAAAATTCAGATGGTTATTCAATATAGTGTTTGCCAAGATGAACCGACGAAAAAAAATATAATTATTCAACATAATTGTTTGCATGTATACTCATTAATAATATTTTAAAGAGAAAGATATCCTAAGTTCAATGAGGTTGTGTAGGAGCACCTAAAACAGTGATGGACTGGTCGGTGATGCCTCGACGCTCAGTGTAGTGGGATAACAGTTCCCTTGTTGAAGGCGTCGTCGCGGCTCTCATTGCCCGTCGTGTTGCTCCAGGGGAAACTCCGACCCTCGGGTCGGGCAGTGGCGGCGCTCCGGCGCTGTATCCTTCCTGAAGTTTTGTTTTTTGGACTCGTTAGGGCCGAGTTTTGTTTTTTGAGCCGAGGGGCGAGTATTTTGGACGTGGAGTTCGTGTTGGAGTCAACTGGCCAACAGCAGGAGGACGTGTGTGACGTGCGTGCTCGTGTAGGACTGCAGGTTAAGGGTGGACATATGGACTGGTCCATCATCGTGTCCCTAACAGGTCAAATATTTTGAAATCTCAGCCGCCGATATTCATAATTAAAATAAAATCAACGGATATAAATGATTGACATATAGAGAACAATGTAACTTCCGTCTTTTAATATTAGATAAAGATACAGATTACTTTGTAAGGTCTTGGTGAATAATTAATAAAATGGCTCCATGCGTCACCCTGAAGCACAGGCCGGAGGTCATCCTCGTTTTTTTTAGAACAACTGCAGAGTCCGCCAAGGTGCACTTGATACCAGGCTCATATTAATATAGTTGTCTGTTACTGGAAAAAAAAGTGTGAGGCTTGTCCTACTTACATATTGCCCACCTAACGATCTCATTTCATATGCTATGACGAAACTATGCAACCAATTATCACACAGATCAAGTCGGTTAGATTCCAAGTTGTAAATTAAGAGATCTCCTCTTCTTGATGGATTAAATACGATAATGGTGCTGCTTGCCGTCAAAAGAAAACAATTTATTTTGTTAAAGACATTTGGGAAGATGAACGCATGCATGATTGATTGGTACTAGAAGAAATGGCAAAAGCTGCTACATAGTTATATTCCCCGAAGGAGATCCGCTCGGGTAGGGGTTTTCCATCACAAGCGATCTTACCTTGAGTCTTGTCTAGTTTGTGCTCATATCCACTCGCTGTCTCTGACATATCGGCAGCTCAAAGTCCGAGCGCGCAATGTGGGTGACAGGCGGATGAGGTATGGAGTCATCGTGCCATCTGCTGCTGACCAAGACGATGCAATATTCAATGCAAACTTCTTGGATCCATTGGTGGCAGGCGAAGAGGAAGATGTTCATAGACACGCTCTATCTGCAACAGACGTTGAACCGCCAGATGATGTGAATATTCTTGTAAAAGAAAGCATCGATCAGATGATCGAGTGGTTGAAGGAAGCACCTGTTGCTGTTGGAGATCGTGAACCACAGCCGAGGATCATCCCTATCCTATGGAATTCACACAATCCAAAGGAAGAAGAAGACTTAGCAGTCCGTCTTGCACAAGAAGTGTACCAACATCCCTCCTTGGTGGCCTCATTTGATTGCAAGGCCTGGATACGCGTCGGAAGGAGCTGTGATCTACACCATATATTGCAGGAAATACTTGTAAAAGTAGAATCCCTTCCAATTCCAGATGTAGAAGAAAACACGCTGAGGACCGATACAGATCAAAGTTCGGAAACAACAGTGGGTGATGAGGCCATGGAACTCGCCAAGAAACCTCTGGACTATCTGAAAGGTAAACGTATCTTGATTGTTCTTGACAATGTGCCAGAGAGACTACCATGGGATAACATACGATCTGCTTTATCTCATAGTAGCTATGATTGCTCTCCCGGTAGCGCTATAGTCATCACGACATGGTCAGATGATGTAGCAAATTCATCGTCTCCGTACAAGATATTGAAACCACAAAGTTGTTTTTTTGTTTTCTACGATAAAGCAAGGGAGCTTACTGGTGGATCTGATAACAACACTATGGAGAATGTAGGGCGTATCTTAGGAGCATGTTACCCTGAGGTCTTCGCAATGGAAATCTTCCTACATCTTCTGCATGTCAATCCGAACAGGAGTAGGACACAGCTAGGCAACTTTGTGAAAAAATTATCAGATTGTGGGTCATACAAGAGAGCTGCAAAGCAAATGGTAAGATTCTCGTACAATGACTTGCCAACCAAGTACAGGAGCTGCTTGTTGTACCTAGCTATCTCTCCAGAGAATAACCGCATTAGGAGAACAACTGTATCTAGAAGATGGATAGCTGAAGGCCTCATAGCTACAAGAGAGAATCGCCCGGAAGATGAAGCTGATCGCTGTTTTGATGCCCTCGTCTCCTGGGGACTTATTAATCCTGGTGAAATCAGTGATGCAGGCAAGATCAAGAGCTACACAATGCATCATGTGGTTCGTGAAGTCATAGCCAGGATTGCTAAAGATCTAAACTTTGCCAATTCAGACCTGTCGCCTGATTTGGCTCGCCACCTTCCTGTTCACCATGGAATAGGACTGCAAGCTTCTCATTACAGTTATCCTGTGGCATCTGGTGGCAATGGCATCGTAGCACTTCTTCCATATCTGTCCAAGTCATCCCAGTGGCAGCTATTGAGAATGTTGGACCTAGAAGGCTGCAAAGGCTTGAAGAAGCATCATTGGAAGAGCATCTGTAAGATATTGTTGCTCAAGTACTTGAGCCTCAGGAACACAGATGTCAGTCAACTGCCGAAGAAAATCGAGAACTTGCAGTGCTTGGAGACTCTGGATATCCGGCAAACAGTGGTGAGGGCATTCTCCACAAAGTCAGTCATCCTTCCAATGCTGAAGCATCTGCTTGCTGGCCAGACAGATTCTCCAAGCAACAACACTGATAGGTTTAAGGAGTCGTTTACAACAGTGCGCCTTCCTAGTGGCATCCGAAGAATGGTAAAATTGGAGGTGTTGTCCCATGTTGAAGTTTCCGACAATGTTGATGGTTTAGTTGACATTGGCCAGCTGCTACAGCTGAGGAATCTGGGTCTAGTTCTCCATGGTAACAATGGTTGCTTGGGTCTTGTACTTCAACAGGTGGAGAAGGTGTGTGCCTGCCTCCGCTCTTTGTCAATCCGAGTGAACAAACTGGACAGAAGTGAGGGTAGTCATGATGGGGAGGAGGTGTTTGAACTAACCTCACCTCCAAAACTTCTTGAGAGCCTAAACATCAGTGGCATCACAAGTGGGCTTCCTGTCTGGATTGCAGAGCTCGATCAACTTTCCAAGATAACATTAAGTGAGACTTATCTGGGCGAAGCTGCAGTACGCACACTTGGAAGGCTTAGAATCCTGCGCTGCCTCAAGCTGAAGTGCAAGTCATTCGCCCAAAGCGATCTCAGCTTCAAGGAAGAAGAATTCCAGAGTCTCAAGTCTCTGGTCGTTGAGGGAAGTGACATCACCAGCATTACCTTTGATGCGGGAGCGGGTCCTCAGCTCGAGATGATTGTCTGGTCTTTTGCCAAAATGGATTCAATTTCTGGAATCCACCACCTTCCCGGGTTGAAGAAGCTGGAGCTGAACGGTGACTGCAACCTGGACCAGGTGAGTGAAGCAATGGAAAAGCATCCCAACCGTCCTTGTTTCAAGCATAATGGACAGCATCAACACCAAGAAGCTGGAGCAATGGCTGCTGCCTCGTCTGCATGAGTGCTCAATGAACTACTCTCCGTCAGCAGAGATGCAGCTTAAGGGAACCTTGGTCAACTTCTTTGAGTGGCATATATATTTCTCTGAAGTTGAATCTTTCTGCTCATGTCAGTAAGTCAGTTTGTTTGCCTGTCTGCATATGTACGTGTGCTTGGTTTAATAACTACCTGTACTCTTGTACTTGGATTTATGATGTAAGTGACCGCTGTCTGTGAACTTCCCTCTCTGCACGCAAATCTCTTTGTTTTTGCCATTCAGCTGAACGTAAATCTCTTTGTTTTTGCCATTCCTTTATCATGCATAATCGATTTGTTTTGCGGACCCTGCCATAATTGGTCCAGGTAATGAAGTCATTCCCTTCTGCCATTTAATTACTTTGTACCGTACTTTCAAATAATGCACACACATGTTGTTTGGATGTCATATTTTTTGGAAGAAATCGAGCATGATTGTACATTGTTCGAAAGTATATATTGTTTGTATTTCTGGACCATTAAAATCCCTAGAGACATGCACAGATAGTATGCTTTGATTAACCTGAGCAAAAATGGAAAAAGAAACATATTAAAAAAATAGCAACATCTGTACTGTTTTGGCCCATACAGTGCAGGCAGTACTGCAGCAGCCAGTAAGTACTGTGTGGCATTTTTGTGTTTATTTCGAAACCAAAGAAAAGTTGATCGCCATTTTCCTGATCTGATCCGATGATCTGGGTCGATGTAACTTTGTTGAGTATGGTATTACTAGTTCTCCAGATTAGATTTGTGTCAAAGAGGGAAATGTATGTCTCGGTTTCGTGTTTGAAATTTTTTTTGAGTTCTTTTTTCAAACAGAGTTGATAATTTTGCAAAAAAGTACAATTGGTGCAAGGACCCTCAAAGAAAAGAAATTACAACTCAGTTCAGGAACTTGACAGAAAAAACCCCGAGCTCGAGCTGGAAAACGCAATGTTGCTGTTCTTCTTGGCTATTGTGGTTGCTGGGCACGGCTTCTGTGGGTTGCTAGGCACGACTGGCTATTGTGGTTGTTGGGCATGACGCCAGTTTTGTGGAGAGTATTAGCGCTGCTAGCGTGGGGTTGTTGCTAGGGACTCTACGAAAATATCATCATTTCGTCGTGGGACTTTATTGCTTTTTGCACCAGTGTTGAGAAGCGGAATTGAGGGCATGCCTTGCCGGTCTCGATATTGGCATTGCCATTATCCTATTATTTTGGAGACTTGTTGTTCTTCTGTGGCTTCCTCTCTTGAAAAGAAAATTTATGATAGGGCCACACTCGTTGATCTGAATGAGGCGTCGAGTATCGCCATGAGGTGGCACATGGAATTGTAAAGTGATACTAGGTCGGATGGTGTTCTTATTAATAGTTTTTCGCCCTACATGGTGTATGTTGTAGTGAGTTATTATAATAGCATTTTCATTTAATTGATATATGGGGGTGTTTTTAATTAAAAATAAAAAAAATACACATATGATTTCCACACAGGAAGTATATATGTGCTTCACACCGAAACACAGGCTCTTGCCTAACAAAAGAAACGATGAAATAGAAGAAAAAAAATGAAAAAACGAAGAAAACCTGAAAAACAAAAGGAAAACATCTCGGTGAGAAAAGTGCCCAGCGCGTGACAGGTGGTGGCGTTGGAGCGCCCCAAATGGCTAGCACGGCAGCTTTTATGAAGTCTAAACACACTTCATTTATTTCTTGAAAAAAATGTTTGTGCATTTCAAAAAATGTTTGCGTTTTAAAACTGTCTTTGGAGTTTTAAAAAATGTTCTTGTGTTCAAAAATCATTCACATATTCAAAAAATGTTCGTATTTTCAAATATTTGTTTAAAATAGCGCTGCTCTCTTCATGCTCAAGTTTCAAAAAATGTTCATGTTTTTGGAGAATTGTTCATTTTTTAAATTTTGTCCATGTTTTAAAATGTTGTTTGAATTGATCATTTATATATATATATATATATATATATATATATATATATATATATATATATATAGGGCCGCGCTATTTGCCACCCGAGGTAATCTTACAATCATTTCATAATTAAATTTAACATAAGTTATTCTTCACCCGAGGTAATCTTATAATCATTTCATAATTAAATTACGTTTGAAATTTAAATAGTTACATTTTTATTGATTCATTACGTAAAATTTGGCATAAGAAAATAAAAATATAGGTCATAAGATAAGAAAATTTGCAGTTTATGTGTATTTTAGACTATATTTTTACGTTTGTAATTTTACATAACATAAAATATTTGTTACGGCGATTATATATTTTCTTACGGTCTTTTTTGCGTCGGAAATAAGACAAAACTTACGAAACATAAAATTACGATGCATTAATGGTAAAATAAAGGGGGTGAAGAAGAGAGAGAGAGAGAAAGAGAGAGTACAGTACACTGTCGTACGTTCATTACGTACACATATGCTGTGCACGCTAGGTTGGAACCAGGGCAAAGTGTGTGTGACAGACTTTCAACAGAAAGAAAAGAAAAGAAAAGAATGCAAAACTCTAAGACGCAAAGAATCAACTGTACGTCCAAGTCGAACTAACTTTGGAAGAAATTTCAACTCATTCGAAAGAAAATTCGCAATGTTCTGTTTTGTTTTGTATTCAGAAGAAGATGCGAGTGCACAGTGGAATGGAATCTGTCTCAATGTTCTGTTTTGCTCAGCATCATGGATCTTGTAAATGGCAGGCAGACAGGCAGGCACGCGGGCCGGAGGCTGTCATGGATGGGCCAGTGAACAAACACTGCGCGGCCCAGATGGAGGGAGAAGTGTTCCTATTAGTATGTTGTGGAGGCCCATCTTCTTCGTCGGAGAGCAGAGTGGGAGGCGCCGGCCATCGAGGGCGGCGGATCAAAGCATGCGACGAGGAATCCAAATCAACCTCCCTCCATCTTTCACCTGAGGTGAGGAATCCGAATCAACTGCCCCCCCTCCTCTTGTCTTAGTTTGGCCGGCGAAGGCCGCCTCTCCCTCTGTTAATCGATCTTGTGCTAGCTGACTCTGTCTGAAACAAGTTTCTGTTCAACCTCTGTTTCATTGGGATGGACGCACAGTCTCAACTCTCAGGTCCGAACTGCAGAACAGAAGAAGCTCAGCAAAATCTGCTCTCATGTGGTACCTAATCCTTTTGTTTTTTTCTCTTCTCTAGCAGGCACCTAATCCTTTGGAAAAGTCTTAGTGTCAACCGACTTTTTTTCCGAACCGGGCTTTAAACCCCTTTTCATTGCAAATGAACGGAAATATATCAGCTCCAGAAAACATTTCAGAGAGAGGGAAAGAAGTAAAGCGAGTTCGAGCATTGCTAGGAAACCCACTGCACCACGCCCGATATCGAGACGAGTGCTATGGGGCGAAAACCTAGACAACACCATATAAAAGTCTGCCTACAGGAACAGTTCGACATAAACCTAGACTTTTCCAAAAGATTAGGTGCCTGCTCGAGAATAGGAAAAAAAAAGGAAAAGTCTTAGTGTCAACCGACTGATCAGCCGTGTCGTTGACCTGACACGTGTCCCGTGGACCCAGAGCACTGCTTCTGCCCTCGTCCTTATCCCTTCCCTTGGGATCGCATGTGATCCTCTCAACCTGGCCATGCTCGGTGATGCATATATAGGTAAATGCTGGTGGGTGCCTGCTACGAGCGGGGGTGCAAAGTCAGGTGCTCACGGCGTCTGCTGTTATAGTGCGGCGTTGCAGCTTTCCTGCAAGTGATACAACGATGTCGCCGTTGTTTACTCGAGCCGTGGGTAGTGCCTCCGCTATGAAACCACAAGCAACGTGCCTTGCTCCATTAATCATTGGCCCACCCGTTGGCGGCTGTCGGTGCTGCAACAAAGCAGCACTAGCGTTGTGATGGAGCACTCCCGGGCCACCGGAGCATCACCAGTGCGGCGATGGAGATTCGTCGGGCCGCCGAAACCTCATGGGATGATTTAATGGAGCATCTCCGGGTCGCCGAACAATCACCGGTGCTGCAACGAAGCATCATGAATGTTGTATTGGAGCATTGCCGGGCCACCGGAGCATGACCGATGCTGCAACGAACCATCACCGGTGTTGTGTTGGAGCATTGTCGGGCTGCAGAAGCATCGTCGGTGCTGCAACGAAGCAACACCGTCGTTGTGTTGGAGCATTGACGGGCCGCCGGGGCATCGCCGGTCTTGTGTTGGAGCATTGCCGGGTCGCCGGTCGCCGTGCTGCAACGAAGCATCACTGGTCTTGTGTTTGAGCATTACCGGGTCCGCCGGAGCACCGCCGTTGTTGTGTTGGAGCATTGATGGGCCGCCGGAGCATCGCCGGTGCTGCAACGAAGCATCATTGGTCTTGTGTGTTGGAGCATTGTCGGCCGCTGGGGCATCATCGGTGCAGCGGTGGAGCTTCACATGTCAACGAGGCGGTGCGAGGGAGCATCGTGTGCGGACGTTGGTGCTACGATGGAGCATCGACGAGCCACCGGAACATTGCCGGGCCACCGGAGCACGCCGTCGCTGCAATGGAGCATGAACTAGCACTGCGATGGAGCATCGCCGAGCCACCGAAGCATGACGACGCTGCAATAGAGCATGAACTGGTGTTGCGATGGAGCATCGACAAGCCATCGGAGCATCACCGGTACAGCAATGGAGCATCACATGTGGACGCGGGTGGTGCAATGGAGCATCGCGCGTGGACGTCGGTGCTACGATGGAGCATCGCGGGCTCTTCAACCACCGTCGCATTGCAAGCTACAAGGTCAGCACCCGCCACTGGAGATGTCGCCAAGGATCGTTGTCCGGCGTTGCTATGAGCTGGTTGGGCGCGACTGCTCCCCGGAGTAACCCTGGATATTTGCGTTGTAGCATGCTTGGTCATGGCGAGCTCACCGACGTTTTTGCTAGGAGCTGGTCCGGCGTGCTTGCTCGCCGGAGTCACGTGGTTGCTGCGCTTGCGCATGCTCGGATGGAGTTGGAGTGCTTGAGCAACGAAGTAGGCAACGGCTAGACACAGACCGGCATCTGCACCACCACCGCCACGCTTGCGCTCGTAAGCTGACCAAATCAGCTGGTGGCTACTCTGCGTCCATATCACAACGATCCGACGGCCACACAACCGACTGATTTCTAGGGAAAATCAGTCGGTTGACGCCTAG
Organism: Triticum aestivum; assembly: GCF_018294505.1. Lineage (NCBI taxonomy): Eukaryota > Viridiplantae > Streptophyta > Magnoliopsida > Poales > Poaceae > Triticum > Triticum aestivum. The sequence goes on from NC_057806.1 coordinate 5,039,121, forward strand.
CACGTGCCTAATCCTTTTGTACAGGTAAAGGTAATTGTTTTTTTTTTGAAACAGGTAAAGGTAACTGTGATTTTGCTTCCATCTGAACTGTTGCAGGATGGGTTTGTGTAAAATTAATGTTCTGGCTTGCCATGCTTTTACTACTAGATAACAAGTAGAGAAAATCAAAACCAAAACATGCATATTGAAGTGAAATGAAGTTTCTGCACAATTCTAGCATGCAGATGATGATCCACGCCCAGCTCTTATCATAACTAGTGGCTGGGGCCCGCCCCAGGCGGGCCTCCTTTGCGTCACTGTGCGCACTAATCTTGTTGCTGCATTTGTCAACGTGCGTATGCAGTGCAAATGAGTACCAACTTTAAAAAATATAATACACGAAATAAAACTACAGAAACATAGTATTCACTAATAGGTGACAACCTTAGAAGGTGGAGGAATGATCACAGAGCACGACAATCGGTTGAAATTAAAGTCTAACATCCTCCAAAAGACGGGCGACCTCCCAAAGAGAGGCAGAGTCGATACACGGATCATATGTATAGGCCATAGCTGTAGTTGACGGTGGTGCACCTAGAGACGATGCACAGTGAGAGACGTGACACCTTGCCTTGCGCTTGAAGTGGAAGGCACATATGACACCTTCCTGGATGTTTGTGTGGTTGTGAAACCATGACCAGTTCATCATGATGCTGGCCCACTTGTCGGTTCCAAGCATGAAGCCACTGGCATAACCCTCGGTTCCATCTCCAAGCTTGACTGGGAGGGTATCATGCATCATCTTGGTGGATGTATTTCTTCAAGTTGTCATGTGTACTGCACATGAAAGTACTGTAAGGTAGAGAGAAAAGGATTGAGGGCATGGCAGAAGACAATATCATGTCATGATGAGTAACTACAATGAAAGAGGCCTAACAATGTAGTGATCGAAGGATTGTGTTTACAAATTTCTGACTGAAAACTCTTGAGCAAAGTGTACAACGGGCTGCACTCACCACAAGACTAACCATAACTTCATGGTTACAAGGCATGCTTAGCAAGTAGTAACTTATCAAGTTATTAGTATTTTTCTTCTGTGGTACTTAGAGTCTAAAGCTTGAGCAAACACATTTGATCTACACAGGAAAATGATGGAAGCTTAGGCTGCATTTGTTTAGAGCTTCAAGAAATGCAAGATTCTGTTGTTTTCTGCCAGGAGAAAATTAGATAATAGATAAATCTTGGAGGTGTGCAGTTTATTACCTCGACAACATAGCACACAGAGGCACGACACTTCAACATCTCAGGCAATCAGCGTGATTACCTAACAAGATGAAAAGGCTCAGAATGAATTTCAGGACAACACTGGTCCTGACAAATTAAGTAAAATCTATGCATGGAGGGTGAAAGGAAAATATAATCAGAGGGTGAAAAGAACAATATAATCAGACAATTGCTCGTAACTCAAATATAAGACCTAGATGGATATATTCTGTCCAGAATACTGCTTGTTAAAGAAGAATACGTACACATGAAATAAAATCTAGTGTACGAGCAAGCACGGAATCAATCTATATGCAATATGAGTAACCTGAAAAATAAGATAGATACAAACACTTGTTCTGACTAATGTAACTGAATAAGCTATGCAACTATATGAGTAACCTGTAAAATAGAATATGTCCTCAAATATTTCAGACCAACTTTCTTATATGTATAGAAAGTTCATAGGGAAACATTTTAACCAAATATATTTAGGGTCAGTAGGCATCCATACATTAATAGACATAACGAACAAACATTTATGTAGGTGTGGTTATATCAACCTTCCACGTAATTCATGACAAAAGCATATAATCTATTTATCTACATTCGATGACAGAAGTAAGAAACAAATGGAAAGGAAAGACAATCTGCATGGTGTCTCCATCATGAATCTCATTGTCACCCGAAGATTGCTCTTTCTTTATTTTAGACCAGTTTATAGTACATCCACTCCCCACAGCATACTTCGGGCCTGTTCTGAATCTCTCCCACTCCAGATTTCACAAACTGTCAGCTCGGAGCAGCCCCGAACGCTTTACCGCCAGGAAGCTAACTTCACGAAGCAAAGATGGGCCTAGTGCAATTTTAAGAAGCAAGGGAAACCGAGCTCTGCGTTTAGAGGAATCTGGAGTTCGGCTTATTTACGGCGATACTGCCACCGCCTAAGAAAACGATTCGATATGTTCTGTTTCTCGCTCGTACAGTAGGCGCACCAACCCCTCGCACCCCTCTCCCTCGTGTTCTCCCACGTGCTAATGGGCTGCTTTCAGCTGGCCCAAAGTGGCAAGGAACAGGCCTGCAGCCCCCCAGCTGGGCTGCCAACTCAACATGGCGCTGGGAGAAGCAACCGCTGCCGAACGCATTCCAATCGACAGGTGAAGTGAGAAGCCACGCCCAGAAGCTGGATTTGAGAAGTTTGGAGAATCTGGAGGAGATCAGAACACGCCCTTCATTTTCAAATTGGAGAAAACAGTATGGTGCTCTTGGGCTCTTAAATCTTAAGAAAATCTACCAAGATATTTACCCATCCAATAGAATTTTTGACGGAAAATATGCATTCTTATGCAAATTCATTATCATGGCATGGATCACTTAAGCAAAAAGCATAAATGTGGCTAAATTATTTTCGACGCTGAAAGCATATGCAAACTGAAATAGTTTGCAGCTTCTCGATCAATCAATTCTTCTTTTGAAATAAAATGTGTGCCATATATCTGAAGGGACAAATACATAGATTTAGCTTGACAGTTAAAGCTAAGGCACCATTTCTGGGTGTTGCAATGAAAAGCTCGGTCAGATACACCAGGTTGAGAAGTTAGACAATGCATACAAAGTAGGACGATGAGCATGTTGCCACTTACCCAAGACATGAATTTCTTGAGCATGTCTTGCTTTTGCATTTCATCACTTGTTTGCAGACCCATATACTTCTGATGTTGGTCAAGCTACAACAAGAAAAAAAAAGTCAGCTAGCTATCATTTAAGGGCTGAAGAAATTGTAAGACATGTAGTCCAACAACAAGGTTGTGAACAAAGCTTATCATCATCATCTTCTCCATAGTTTATCTAGTCCCGGATCCAGATCAGAGAGTTTGCTAATGCATCTTCTAGTTACCTGGTACCCTTTGTTCTGACAAACTGAAGACTGTCAAACAATTCCATCTCCAACACACCAAACCAAATCAGAGAATGGATGGGCAACAGAGCCGAACCTCCAAACGCCCACTTTTGGAAGGTTTCGCTAGTGTCCAGGAACTTTGGGGTGCACGCAGGCATGGTCCAAGTTCCCTGTCTCCACTCTCCAGCGCATCTGAGACTGGGCCAAAAAAAATGTCCAGCTCATGCAAACAGAGTGTTGGATGATGGACCCCAACGGTAGCATTAAGGACTTCGCCTGTCGAGTACATTCCCATCTAGTGTTCAACAAACCTACGGTGACGTGGATATCAAGTACTCCCTCCGTTCTAAAATAGATGACTCAACTTTGTAATGAAGTTAGTACAAAGTTGAGTCGTCTATTTTGGAACGGAGGGAGTAAAAGGGTAAAATTAGGATGTTGGAAATCCACTAAGATCCACGTCGTGGTGCAAAGGAATTATTGAATGATTATACATGCCTTTATGATCAAGATCCCAACAGCAAAGTGTCCATAAATGACAAGACATGGTGATAAAATAATTCTGTCTTCTGTAAATGCACCCTTCAAAATTCAGAATACAAGCGTGCAAAAACAGTTTGTTAGTTTGTGCAGAAGACAAACCTTCTCTCTTTCCTCAGGTGATGGGTGTACATTATGAGTGCGTCGGCTTCTTGCACTATATCTGCTTCTACTACCTCTATGGCAAAATCAAGGTCATAAACCTGAAAAGAGCATGAGAATATCTTAGTAACTGGAGCACTGAAAATACTCTGAGCTAAGAGAATAAATATCTGAAAAATGTAACAAACAGACACATACATGATATCCATCAGACCATGAATTCAAGTGAGAGGATAGCAATTTCTATGAGGCAAGGCAATACAGTGTGGCAAATATTAAATCAATCCGGGTGGCGGTGAGATGTGCTAGAAGACAGGGTTCATTCAGGTTCAGCGGAGACAGAAGACATACCTCAGGGATTTGGACCTGCCATGAGGATGTTGGGACTGTGAGCAGAAGCATAGAAGACGGTGCTCCAACTGCAGGATAAGCGTTCCTTCCTCTTGTCTTAATCCATCCCCACTTTTCCATCCCTCTCTCTCAAACATAAATGTCCTCCCCTGAGCATTTATACAATTTAATTTGAGCATGAAAAACAAGGGGATACCGGGTGCAGAACCTCTGTACTATGTTGCGGCGCTGCGGAAATCGACCTATCAGAGCGACGGTGGAAGAGGAGAGGGGTGCCGAGGCCTCGAGCAGAGGGTTGGGCTCTCCGCCTCACCCTGTGCTACAGAGAAGAGAGGGTCAAGGCCCTGCGATGCGCCTCCTAAACTCGTCGTCTCTCCATCTTCCCCATCGGGCCATCCCCACAGAGCGCGGCCAACCGATCTGGCGGAACCAGCGCCTCTCCTGCTGGAGACACCCTGCTCTGCTCGGCTTCCTCCTGATGGCCGTGGGGAGAGGCTGGGGATTGAACTGCTTTTTGTCTAGCGGAGGTGGCTTTCGCGGCGGCGGCGGAACCCTAGCAGCCGGTCAGGTGGAGATAAGGAGATGCGAGAGATTCATCTTGGATAGGTACACCGTCGTATTGAGTACATCTTGGATAGGAGATGCGAGAGATTCATCCCTTCTTTTCATTCTCGAACGGGCACCGTCGTATTGAGTTTCATCTTGGATAGGTACTTATCGTCGTTACATAATTCTGCTTTTGCTTCCATCTTGTTTCTTGTGTACTGCAACCTTCCGGGGACAAAAAATCGTGTCTACCGTAGGATGCAATTGTGCAAACTAAAAACAATCTACTAGCTAGCCTCCAAGATCAAAATCTACAAGACGATAACAATTAAATTACAGAAAAAATAAATTGAACTGAATTGAATTCAAGGTGTGTGCATTTTGGGTTTATTGTGCTTGTAAGGCTAGAGCATGCACATGATGTTCCCATCCAATCCTTCTCCATGCCAAGGTTTTGGATCCCAAGTGCACATTTTTTCTCGAGGGGAACCGGAATTCCCGGTTACCAAAAAATTCGGACGAAATTTGAAATTAAATTTTGGATTCAATTTTTTTTAAGTCGATATAGATAGGGGCTTAACTTCAAAAATTATCACGTACCTGGTCTAGGCGTAGTGGCTGTTCAAGCCGAACTTGCCCCTTGCTAGAAAAGGTGGCGAGTTCGACCCCTTGCCATTCCAACAAATTTCTAGTTTTTTTTTTCAACTTTTGCATATCAAAAAGAAATTAAAAAACGTGGTTCAACATACGAACCCGCAACGCGCTGTTGAGGAAAGGCAGGCGTTGCCACTAGGCCACAACCACTGATGTTAAAATAGAAGAGATGGCCTATATTTAACTACACTTTGAGCGTTTGAATTCAAAATATTCAAAAATTTCGAGATTTTTTGCCCGGTATAAGTGTTCCTCGAAGGGGGGGCGATAAACGCGGTAACCGGGCGAGATCGCGAAATTTCGTTCGGTTACCAAAACAGTGGTCCATGCCCAGCTCTCATCATAATTTCCCCCGCATTACCTTTTCGTCTAGAAAACAATATTTTATGGTGTAGAAAGATTGAGCTGGTCAATCAGGCGATCACGGACCACACAATATTCTCCACGCTCTTATCGCGCCAATTTGTTCCACATTTGCTTGGCTCATGGCTTATGGTGCCAATTTTTTCCACAGTTGCTTGCTCCATTGGCTTCAATAATGCTTTCATCACCATCTGTCATGCTTGCACCTAGTTGCCATTAACTGTTGGCAAGAAAGAAACCCTGTTGATATTGGGGCATGTACAATGGTGGCATATAGATACATATGCCCCATGACAAAAAGTAATTTGTGGCATCTACATTTATTTTTTTCTTCCCAATGCAAGCTACCACTAGTGGGCCTCATTAAAAAAATAGAAATAAAGACTCTAGTACACATGCATCTCTACTTTTTACTCCAACCTTTTCAGCTTTTGACACCGAACCACACTTTTTCTTTTTAAGCACCCGCCTCCTGGAAAGGATCTCACTTCCCTATCCGAACCTACTTTACGTCATATCCAATCCTACATGACATGTAAGGCATCACCTTAAGACTATGCATTGTACATGCCCTTGTTGCTTGTATTCATCAAAACCTCTCGGAAAGAAAGTACCCATGTCCCGAGATGAAATTCCCCTTCTCCCCAGGACTGGTCAACACTTGCGCCGCAGGGCTTCTCCACCATTTCGTTTCTTCAAATTGTCTTCTCAAGATAATGAAGTGGTGTGTTACACTCTGAAAATAGTCTGGTCACGTGGAATTGCTGCAACTACTTTAGCGGTCTACCCTTGCATAATAATTCCACTTCATTTTGTCTTCTCACATTCGTTCACATACACAGTTCAATATGTTGGAAAACAAAACACACGGAAACATTTTCCATCAGTTCCTTTTTGGCCTGGCACATACATGCACGTGAGGTTTCGTGTCGATTTCTAGTTTTCTAGGGCAACGGAGCAACGATTAAATTTTATCAAACCTCTGAAGAGTTCAACATGCAAATTGTTGCAGAATTTTTGTGATTTCAGGAAGACGAACGTCCAAGACGTACATACATAGTCCTGGTACATTTGTAAGGGATGTATATGGATCTCACATTTTTTCCGAAAAGATATGGATCTCACATTCCATTTGATCACTAGTAGAAAAAGGGTCAAAAGTGAAGCACATTAGTGCCGATTTGAATTTGAGCCGGCACTAATGTGTACATTAGTGCCGGTTCCAACGGCTAGCCGGGCCGCTCTCATTAGTACCGGTTCGTGGCGAACCTTTAGCACCGGTTCGTGCCACGAACCGGTACTAAAGTGAGTGATGGCAGTATGTTGTCAGTCCGGGGCCCCTCCAGCACCTTTAGTACCGGGTCGTATTACGAACCGGTACTAAAGGTCGTCCTACATAGACCCTTCGTCCACTCGAGCTCGCTCTGTTCTTCCCCTTTTCCCTCTCCTCTCTGTTTTTTTCCCTCTTCCTCTCAAGCTCATCACACATTTTGCCCAAGATTTGAATGTCCCCATCCATTCAAATGATCACAAAGATTAGCAACTCTTTCCTTTCATCTCTCATTGCTAGATTAGCTCGTGCAATGCTTTATATAGTGATTGATTTTTGAGTTTAGTAATTTGGGAGGAATTATATATATGTGCTAGTATTTGATTTATATGCAATTTGAGGTCAAAAATAACACTTAGTTTTGCATATGTAGGTGTGGTTTACTTAGTACTTTCTAAATCTCCGTCGTAACCACCGTCGATCGCTCGCAACGTCCCGTTGCCGGCACCACCTTGTGGTGAGCCTCTTGTTCATGAAGTTTTATATAAAAAAATGATGTTTGTGTGATTTGGATATATAGTTACTCGTATAATTATCTTACCCATACGTTGTTTGTTATGCATAGTGCCATGGTTTTGATATCCGTCCCCGTCGGCCCTCGTCCGGGTTATGATTCGGATGTGGTATATTCTCTTTTAAAACTATTCATTGCATTTCGTGTTTATGACAAATTATGCCCATCAAGTTGACATAGATATTTGTATGTAGGAGGTAGTTGAACCCGAAATTCCAACCGACCCTATTGTCGAGAGGTTAAATTTAGTTGAAAGAGAAAACGAGGATTTGAAGGAAAAATTGAAAAGAATTGAGGGGGAGAAGATGGAATTGGAGTTGCATGTTGCCGATGTCGTCGATGATCACAAGATTAAGATGGAGAAAATGCGCTTGAAGATTAGAAAGATTAGAAAATATGCCATTCATAGTGAGGCTTGGTATCATTATGCTGTTGGATCAATTGTTACCTTAGTTGCGATCTTGATCGCATTTGTTGTTGCATTTAAATTCTTTAGCTAGAGAGTTATTTGTTTGTTGCATTTAAGTGTTGTATGATCTTTATGTATGAACTTTATGTATTGTATTAATTTGATGTTTTCGGTGCTGTGTATTGAAGATGAGCCGGCAATGGATGTACGATGACCGATGCTCTCCCGAGTTCATTAATGGCGTGCGTACTTTTCTGCTTGCGGCTGAGGCAAACAAGCGAGCGGATGGTTTTATGCATTGTCCATGTGCTGGCTGTAAGAATGGTCGCAATTACTCTACGTCAAGAACCATTCACGTCCACCTGTTTGAGTCCGGTTTCATGCCCCACTATAATGTTTGGACCAAGCATGGAGAAAGAGGGGTTATGATGGAAGACAATGAAGAAGAAGAGGACGACGACAGCTATCCTGGCCATGGGTTCCCTGAATACGATGATACAACAATGAGGGAAGAAGCTGAGCCGGTAATGCGGGAAGAAGCTGAGCCGGCAATGCGGGAAGAAGCTGAAGAAGAGGCATCGGATGAGCCCGTTGATGATCTAGGTCGGGCCATTGCCGATGCAAAGAGAAACTGCGCAAGTGATTTGGAGAAGAAGAAGTTGCAGCGCATGTTAGAGGATCACAAAAAATTGTTGTACCCGAATTGCGTAGGTGACAAGAAAAAGCTGGGCACCACACTGGAATTGCTGCAATGGAAGGCAGAGAATGGTGTATCTGACAAGGGATTTGGAAAGTTGCTGGTAATGATAAAGGATATGCTTCCAAAGGACAACGAATTGCCCGAGAGTACGTACCAAGCAAAGAAGGCTGTCTGCCCTCTAGGGTTAGAGGTGCAGAAGATACATGCATGCCCTAATGATTGCATCCTCTACCGCGGTGAGTACGAGGATTTGAACGCTTGCCCGGTATGCGGTGCATTGCGCTATAAGATCAGCCGCGATGACCCTGGTGATGTCGAGGGCGAGCGCCCCAGGAAGAAGATTCCTGCCAAGGTGATGTGGTATGCTCCTATAATACCACGGTTGAAACGTTTGTTCCAAAACAAAGAGCATGCCAAGGCGATGCGATGGCACAGAGAAGACCGTAAGAAAGACGGAAAGTTGAGAGTACCCGCTGACGGGTCGCAGTGGAGAAAAATCGAAAGAAAGTACGGGAAGGAGTTTGCAGATGACGCAAGGAACGTATGGTTTGGTCTAAGCGCAGATGGCATTAATCCTTTTGGGGAGCAGAGCAGCAACCATAGCACCTGGCCTGTGACTCTATGTTTGTATAACCTTCCTCCTTGGTTGTGCATGAAGCGGAAGTTCATTATGATGCCAGTGCTCATCCAAGGCCCTAAGCAACCCGACAACGACATTGATGTGTACCTAAGGCCATTAGTTGAAGAACTCTTACAACTGTGGAATGGAACAGGTGTACGTGCGTGGGATGAGCACATGGGGGAAGAATTTGACCTAAAGGCGTTGCTGTTCGTGACCATCAATGATTGGCCTGCTCTCAGTAACCTTTCAGGACAGACAAACAAGGGATACCGCGCATGCACGCACTGTTTGGACGATACCGACAGTATATATTTGGCTAATTGTAAGAAGAATGTGTACCTGGGACATCGTCGATTTCTTCCGAGCAGGCATCCCGTAAGAAAGAAAGGCAAGCATTTCAAAGGTGAGGCGGATCACCGGACGAAGCCTCGCCACCGTACTGGTGCTGATGTACATGATATGGTCAAGGATTTGAAGGTGGTCTTTGGAAAGGGTCCTGGTGGACAACCTGTTCCGAATGACGCTGACGGACGCGCACCCATGTGGAAGAAGAAATCTATATTTTGGGACCTGCCCTATTGGAAAGACCTAGAGGTCCGCTCCGCAATCGACGTGATGCACGTGACGAAGAATCTTTGTGTGACCCTGCTTGGCTTCTTGGGCGTGTATGGGAAGACAAAAGATACACCTGAGGCACGGGAGGACCAGCAACGTATGCACGGAAAAGACGACATACATCAGGGTCATGCAAGCTATGCTCTTACCAAAGAAGAGAAGGAAATCTTCTTTGAATGCCTGCTTAGTATTAAGGTACCGTCTGGCTTCTCGTCGAATATAAAGGGAATAATAAACATGGCAGAGAAAAAGTTTCAGAACCTAAAGTCTCATGACTGCCACGTGATTATGACGCAACTGCTTCCGGTTGCATTGAGGGGGCTTCTACCGGAAAACGTTCGATTAGCCATTATGAAGCTATGTGCATTTCTCAATGCAATCTCTCAGAAGGTAATCGATCCAGAAATCATACCAAGGTTAGAGAATGAGTTGGTGCAATGTCTTGTCAGTTTCGAGTTGGTGTTCCCACCATCCTTCTTCAACATCATGACGCACGTCCTATTTCACCTATGGGAAGAGATTAACGTTTTGGGTCCTGTATTTCTACACAATATGTTCCCCTTTGAGAGGTTCATGGGAGTCTTAAAGAAATATGTTCATAACCGTGCTAGGCCAGAAGGAAGCATCTCCAAGGGCCATGAAAATGAGGAGGTCATTGAGTTTTGTATTGACTTTATTCCTGACTTTAAGCCGATTGGTGTTCCTGAATCGCGGCATAAGGGCAGACTGGATGGAAAAGGCACGCTAGGAGGGGAACAAATAATATGTATGAACGAACATTCTCTCACTGAAGCACACTACACAGTTCTACAGAATTCCGCCTTGGTGGCTCCGTATATGGATGGACACAAGAATTTGCTACGCTCCAAACACCCGGAGCGGTCTGATGACTGGATTACACGTGAACAAATCAGGAGTTTCGCCAGCTGGTTGCAGACACGTACCATGCATGAAACCTCTATTGAAGATGACCTGTACTTGCTGTCCCAGTTACCATCTTCGAATATAATGACTTTCAAAGGGTACGAGATAAATGGTAATACATTTTACACGATCGCCCAAGATAAGAAGAGCACCAACCAAAACAGTGGTGTCCGCTTTGATTCAGAAACCAAGACAGGAAAGGAAACATATTATGGTTATATACAGGACATATGGGAACTTGACTATCGACGTGGTTTGAAGGTCCCTTTGTTTCGGTGCAAATGGTTCAATATGACACGAGGCGGGGTAACGGAAGACCCGCAGTACGGAATGACAACAGCGGATCTGAACAATCTTGCGTATGCAGACGAACCATTCATCCTAGCCAATGATGTGGCACAGGTTTTCTATGTGAAGGACATGTCTACCAAGCCAAGAAAAAGAAAAGATAAGGAAGCGAATGCATCGTACGATGAGCCAAAGCGGCACATAGTTCTTTCTGAGAAGAGAAACATTGTGGGAGTGGATGACAAGACAGACATGTCAGAAGATTATGAAAAGTTTGATGAAATTGCTCCATTCACAGTGAATATTGACCCGAGCATCCCGTTAAATGATGAAGATTTTCCATGGTTACGGCGCAAAGGGACACACGCGAAGAAAAAGTTTCACACCCAAAGATCTGGGATGTGATCGGCTTCACTATCATCACTTTATTCTGTGTTTCACACCCAGGAGGGAATCTCTGTAATAGTTAGGGTAGTTATGTGTTTTGGCATTTGAAACGCGAAGAAATTTTATGTGCAAACAAATTCTTTCATGCCTTTACTAATTTTTAAAGTTAAGTTATTCACAAACTAGTGATTCACACTAATTTCAAATAATTCAAAATTTAAACTATTCAAATTTGAAAACTATGGGCACTAACAGAAAGTTTGTAATTTTTTGTACCTAAAGCAAAAGTATTCACAAAGAAACTCTAAATACACAAAAAACAACTAAAAAATAAATAAAGCAAAAAAATAAAAAAGCCCGCCTACTAGGCCAGAGCGGCCTGCATACGACTAGAAACCCAACCTGTTGTTGGGCCAGGATGCAGGCCCGCAAAGGACCAGTAGGCCCACAAGGCAACACAGAACATGTAGGCCCAGTAGGCCTGCTTTGGAGAGGAGCTCGAGAGAGCTACCGCACGGGGGTTTATAAACCAGTGCGGACGCCCCTCGGCTAGCGAGGTGGGACTAAACTTGCCACACAGCACCTTGCCAGCGCACCCCCTTTAGTACCGGGTGGTGGCTCCAACCGGTACTAAAGGCCCCCCTTTAGTACCGGTTGGAGCCACCACCCGGTACTAAAGGGTGTGCGGTTCCCGCCGCTTGGCCTGGCCAAAACAGGCCTTTAGTACCGGTTGGTGGCTCCAACCGGTACTAAAGGTCCATCCTATATAACTAAACACTTCAAAATTTTCAGTTTCTCATCTGCTTCTTCTCTACCCCGTCGCCCCGCCGCCCCCGCCGTCTCCATATCCCTTGTCGCCGCCCCCGTCGCCGCCCCGTCCTCGGCCGTCGTCGCCGCCCCGTCGTCCCCGTCCCCGTAGTCCCCGTCGTCACCGCCGCGCCGTCCCGCATCGTCCCCGTCCCCGTCAGCGCCGCCCCGTCCCCGTCGCCGCCACCCCGGCCTGTCCCCGTCGTCGCCGCCCCGTCCCTATCCCTGTCGTCGCCATCCCCGTCGTCGCCGCGCCCGTCGCCGTCCCCGTCGCCGCCCCCGTCGCCTCTCGCCTCGCCGGTGAGCACACACACACATACATTTTTTTAGTTATAGAAATAGTTAGTTATATAGCATTGTTAGAAATGTTATAGAAAATTTAGAATTGTTAGGAATTTTTCTGTTTTTTAGTTATAGAAATAGTTATAAAAAATTTAGAAATGTTTCTTTTTTTAGTTATAGAAATAGTTAGTTATATATCCTTGTTAGAAATGTTATAGAAAAGATAGAATTGTTAGGAATTTTTCTGTTTTTTAGTTATAGAAATAGTTATAAAAAAGTTAGAAATTTTTCTTTTTTCTAGTTATAGAAATATTAGAAATGTTATACAAATGCCTGGAGGGGCGCGCCGCTTGATGAGGAACCCGGCCCCGGTCGTCGACCCTGATCTCGTTTGGTGGTGTTCGCGTGGGCCAGTTTCGGTGCGGAGGGAGCCGACCCCGCCGGAGGTGGTACGTCGCCGTGTCAGGGAGGAGGACGAGCACGTCCATCGCTACATGGTTGCGTTAGAGGGCGGCAGGTTCTCCAATACCTGGCAGTTTCTTCAGGGATCTCACTTTAGCTATGATCCTGTGAGGGTTCCTTCTCTTTGGGTGTCCACCTCCTGCGCCGCATGATCCGACGATGTATTCGAGATTATATCTATTATTCGAGACGATGTATTCGAGTTTATATCTATTATTCGAGATGACGTATTCAAGATTATATTCGATGATGCTTATTATGTACTATGATTGATTCAGCTTTTCCTTATTAATTGATTGCATCCATGCATTGTAATTTGAATATATTTCTTTTGGATTAGTTAAACAAAACCTATGGCGGACAATACCGGCAGAGAAGGAGAAGAGGCCCTGTTCAATATCATACGCAATCCTCGCGGGCCAGATGGTGATCAGAATGAAGAAGATTATGACGGCCGAATTGATGAAGTCATGAACTATGAACATGACGAAGAAAATGTTGATCTTGAAACAACAAAGACCGGCGAGGTATATATATTTATATAAGCAGGCATCTGGTGATCATCACATGTTTTAAATGACTTGAAGATATATTAACGAATCGATCTTTCTTCTTTCAGCCATCCGGATCGAGCAAATCTTCAGGCAACAGGACGAAACGAGGCCCGAACAAAAAGTTGAAAGAGGGCATAAAGTACAATATCGAGGCAATCAGACCTAATGGCGAACCATTCGCGCCTAAGAAGATTGCGGACAAGTCCATTCGTCAGTGCGGAGTTCTTGTGAAGGACCAACTCCCGATCTCCCTTCAAGAACGGAGAGAGCCAGCAAAGCCACGTCCAGGAGTTACTTTTGTCGATGACAGACAAAAACATTTGCTTTGGGAAACGCTCATAGAACATTTCACCCTACCAGATCATTTCACAAAAGCAGATGTGGAGAAAGTCAAGGACGCTGCTCTTAGGAAGATGGCGGTTGCATTCAAGAACCACAAGATTCGTGAATGGGCCAAGTACGTCAACGGAGGAAGGAATACTCCAGTATTCGAGGGAACACTAGAGAACCAAAGTGCTCATTGGAACGAAATTCAAGGATTCGGAATTATCTAAGGAACGGTCGAGAATAAACAAGGCCAATGCCGCAAAAAAGGATAAGTTCCATAAGCTGGGGCCAGGTGGCTATGCGGTGGGAATGCCTAAGTGGGATAAGTCTGAGAAAGAGATGCTGGATGCAGGTGTCACTCCAGAAACATTGAGCTGGCCCCCCAGGTGCAGGACTTGGTTCTATGCGCATGGGGGGAGTTGGACCCAAAGACAGACAAAGTTTCGAAGAAGGCATGTCTGGACGGAGCCGAAGATAAGCTACTTGTTGCAATAGAAGAGGCTCGATCCGGGTTGTTCGAGCCCAACAAAGAGAATGACGAGCTTACGCGTGCCCTGGGAAATCCTGAACATCCGGGGAGAACACGAGGCATGGGCGCTATTCCGTGATATGAGGGGTTTTCGGACTGGAACGCCGACTACAGAACCCGTGCAAGAAAGAAGATTGCGGAGGAGAAGAAGAGGAAGATGGAGGAGGATCAGAGGAAGCTAGACTATGAATGCCTTCAAGGCCTAGAATCAACGCACGCGGACTTGGCAATCAAATTCCAGCGGCAGCAGGAGTAGATCGACTCACTTAGCCAGCAAAGGGGGTCTCAGCAGCTAGAGGATGATCCACCAATGGATAGCACCGTCCCATCCATGCCGAGAAGCAGCGTGGGTTCCGCCCCGGGCGACGCATTGCTGGATAGCTACCCAGTGGATGACATCATGGAGAACACTAACTGCGAGCTACACTTCAAAATGAAGAACATATCCATGAAGGTGGCGGACACCCTCTCTTTTACAAATCCCCCCGAGGCAACCTTCCATTGCAACCCGATTCCAGCGGGCTATGCTCGTGTCTTGGTTGATGAGGTGGTGGACCAATATTCGGGGCTAGAGCTTGACATTCCTGGAGGTGATGATGAGCACACACTAGGAGAGGCCAACCATCGTATCATCCTATGGAGAAAGGATTGCATCATCTTTCAAAGGCCACCGACACCACGTCATCCGACTCCTCGTCGTAGTCCGCCACCGAGTCAGCAGACTCCCGCTCCTCCAAGTCCACCAACGCGTCAGGCCACTCCTCCTCCAACTCCGGCACAGCTTCAGGCCACTCCTCCTCCAAGTCCGGTAAAGCATCAGGCCACTCCTCCTCCAAGTCCGGCACAGCTTCAGGCCACTCCTCCAAGTCCAGCACAGCTTTAGGCCACTCCTCCCCTCCAACTCAGCCACTCCTCCTCCAAGTCCGGCACAACTATAGCTACATGTTTTTGCTTACATATGCTCGCTTAATTAAGACATGCAAACGTGTATGCATGCAGATTTCACTGGATCTTGTTAATCATTAAAGTTGATGAAGGAACAGTTGAAGTACTAGACTCACTACTTAAGAAAGCAAGTGACTACACCATCGTGAAGGGGATAGTTAACAGGTAATTTCAATCATTATTAACTATATCTCTGCCTATTTAATTAGTTCGTCATTTCTTGATAACAACTATTTAATAACCCATTTATTCATTTTCTTTGTCGGCGGGCAGGGCTTGGGCAAAGTTCATTAGGGTCACTCCAGGCCCATGGAAACAAAGTCTGAAATGGTATCGACCCAAGGTAAGTAATTAAGTAGTACTAGCTAGCTGTCATCTCTTTAATTATCATGCTTGATTAATTATTATCTGATCAAATTCCATTCTCGTAAAGGCCCTGAAGCAGGCGCCGGGGAATGGTCTATGTGCATACTACGTTTGCGAGAACATTCGCATGATGGCGTCCGAAAGGAGCAAATCTCAAAGACAGGAGTGGGTACGATATCGATTGTCAGAACACTATTCACAATTTTTACACCATTATCAATATCTAGTCACACAACTAATACACATGCATATTGATCTCCTTGTTAACAGTTCAAAGAGGTGTGAGACAAGCTCCTAGCACAGGACCACATAGAAGTAATTCAAGAGGAAATAGCGGGATTTTTGCTCGACCAGGTCATAGATCCCAAAGGAGAATACTATTACCCGCTACCGCCCCCATGAACCACTTCCAATTGTTATCGTGCTCCGAAGGCACCAATTAGCTAGACTAATGCCACTGGCTCCGAAGGCACCAATTAGGAGAAATTGTATATATATATATACATGTGTGTATATATGTGTGAATTAATTAATGGTGGTTGTGAGACATTCGATGATATATATATATATATATAATGATCGGTTCTACTAGAAATTCTATTTATATATATGCATAACGTGTACAATATGTAGTATCGTAAAATACCAGCAAACGAAAAAGAATTAAATGGAAAACACAAAATTAAATGAAAAAGAAATCATAACCCAAACCCCCCCAACATTCACCAACCGGTACTAAAGGGCTCCCTGCCCCCGAAGCTGGCTCGTGCCACGTGGTTGCCCTTTAGCACCGGTTCGTGCTGAACCGGTACTAAAGGGGGGGGGGGCTTTAGTGCCTACATTTTAGCGCCGGTTACCAAACTGGCACTAAAGGGCCTTACGAACCGGTGCTATTGCCTGGTTCTGCACTAGTGGATATAACTGATTAAAAAATTTCTCTCACGTTCCTCAAGTCTCTCTATTGAGAGAGAGGCTTATGATCCAATGCAACATAGACAATGGGCAATCTCACCTCATACACGGCGCTGGCCTTCTCGAGGTAGTCTTGGGTGATTTCATCGGATGTGAAGTGCTCGTTCACTCTTATTCCCTGCACAACCAGCACACCAGCACACTGCATATTTCGCGGCTCCTCCTCCTGCGCTCGCAAGGTTAGGGTGATGTAGCGCTTGGAGTATGGTGCGATGATTCCTTTGTTTGGTTGTGCACGATACTTGTTTAAGTCGGTGTTTATATTGAAGGCGATGTGGCTGGACTCGCCCTTGTTGATTAGCTGCAGGCAGCACCGTATGTCACTGGTAGGAAAAGGGCATGTTGTCCCGGTTCGTAAGGGCCTTTAGTCCCGGTTCCTGAACCGGAACCGGGACTAAAGGGTCGGTACTAATGCCACGGCGCTTTAGTCCCGGTTCAATCTAGAAGCAGGACTGATGGGCCTCCACGTGGCCTGTGCGCGGAGCCCAAGCAGGAGACCCTTTGGTCCCGGTTGGTGGCACCAACCGGGACCAATAGGCATCCACGTGTCAACATTTCTGTGGCTGGGGTTTTTGTTTTTTTGAAGGGGGGGGGGGTTGGGGTTTTGGGGGTTTGGGGGGGGGGTTAATTTAGGTGTTTCATATATTGTGTTAGCTAGCTATAATTAATAGAGAGAAATGTCCTCTCTTATGTCCGTGCTTGGTCGACGCTACGTACTATACATACGTATAGAGAGGACTAGACACGCTAGCTAGCTAGTAAGCAAACGAAGGAAACAGAAGATGGTCATGAACATATATGCATACAGAGAGAAGTGATATCGACCACGTCTCCTTCTCCGAGAGATTGGTCGAACAACAAGTTCTCGTATATCTATCCGACACTACCGGCTACATATATAAAATAATTATCTCTTACAAATATAATCATACGGACTCATGGTCCACATAGTATTCTCCGTCTTCAGCGATCACGTGGTCAAGAAAGAATGCCGCCAATTCCTCTTGAATTGCTCGCATGCGAGCTGGTGGTAGGAGTTCATCCCGCTTCCGAAACATCTAATTTGAAGAAGGGGGTCAATACATATATATATGAATGAATGAAACTCAACACAAATGATGGTAATAAAATAAAATTGTGAATGTTTTTATTTACGTACTTCATATTGTTCGTTATAGTACCCACCCCGCTCACAGGTCGTGTGGCGGATGGACTCGCAGACGTAGTATCCACAGCAATCATTCCCTTGTTCCTGGCACAACCACTTTACAAGAAATAGAGGTCAATCAAACTGATAAGCAAGAATGCTAAATGGTATTGATGAAACTAGCACTTGAATCACTAGGAGATGCGCGGAGCATGCTACTATAGTACTTACTTTCGGGTGTCTAAATTCCAGCTCCTTCGGCAGTCCTGGAACTTTTCTGGTGAATTTTCTCCAAACCTTGCCGGACAAAGAAAACAATTACTTGATATCAGGAAATGAACAAAGTTGCTGATATGGTGGATAATGATCGATTTAACTTACTTCTTGAGGATTTCAGTCATGTCCCCATACTCCTGGGGATCTTTTCGTTTGAAGTCCAAGACAGTTACTACTCCCTGATCAAGCCTAATCTCTAGGAGAATATAGTGGTACCTGCGCACGCATGCATAACTCATCAATTACATTACTATAACCTGGACTAATATATAAGGGAAACCGAATATGCACAAGACAGTAACACTCACTTGAAATTGTAAGGAAAGAGTATTATATCTTTGTTTTCATTTTTTTGAATGATTGTAGCAAGTTGGCCTCGGTATCTTCGGGACGATGTTCAACCTCAGTTGCATCTATGAGATATGTGTTAACGAACCCAATATCACCGATTTGCCTTTTCTTCAATTCGGCGATCTTCAATCTGCATAATATAGTGAGGATAATTATAAATACATGCAATGAAAGAGATGAGCTATATAGAGAGACTTAATGACAGAAGTAGTAGTACTTACAGATAGTAGCAGGTGACCGTTGTTTTATTGAGGGCCAATTGATTGAAAAACTGATAGAACTCCTCAAATGGAATAGGCAATAGTTCAATTCCAACGAGGTCATGCTCCGATTTAACTCTCGCATACAAAGTACTCCTCCCCCCAGACTCTCTGCAGATTTTCAAGTACCAATCATGTAATCTTCGCATCATCGTTGTTAAAGATTTTTCATCTTTGACGAGAGGCTTCCCGTACTCGTATCTATGTATCTGCACCTCCATGGGATCATAATGTACATCGTCGGGCAGGTAATCGTCAACATTGCAATAACCGGGCACCATCCTCGGATCGACGATGTCGCTAGGCACCTTGAGCGGGGGGCACGATTGCTTCGCTTGTTCGTCGAGCTGGGCAATTTGTTTCCCAGCTGCTCGTCGTTCTTTCAGCCTTTGATCACTGACTGTACTTCCCGACCACTCCGCTTCGGCCCATGTCTTTGCAATAATGCGCTCATAGTTGCCTTTCGGCGGAGACTTGGGTGGTTTTGCCAGGGCAGCCAGAGTGCGCTTCACTTTCACCGGATCTACCTTCTCCTCCGGAGGTGGATGTCTCTTTGCTTTCAACCATTGAAACCAGTCATCCACTTCGGTTCGCGCGATCTTTGCCTTCTCCTCCGGGGTCCTCTCATATGGTAACTTTTGTAGACTCTTCAAAGAAGGACCGAATCTGTATGTCCTCCCGCCTTTGGTTTTACTGCTAGACGCCGGCCGAGCAGACGGAGCGGTTGTCTTCTTTACTTGCTTACGAGGCGGAGGAGAAGGACTATGATGCGCCGGAGCAGCTGCCGGAGCGGCGGAGGGTCTCTTCCGCGCTTGCTGATGAGCCGGAGAAGGAGGAGGCTGGCTGCTCGGGCGCGCCGGCGCAGGCAGAGAAGGAGGCGGAGTGCCGCCACGCGCCGGAGAAGGAGCCGGCCGAGGGCCCTGATCGTCACTCGTCGTCGGAGGAGGCGGTGGAGGAGGCGGAGTGCCCTGACTCGCTGGAGGAGGAGGAGGAGGCGGAGGTGTCCAGTTCGGAAGGTTGATGAGCTCCTTCCGCCATAGGCATGGAGTCTTCAGAGCAGACCCCAGCCGAGTCTCCCCTTCAACGGTAGGGTGATCAAGCTGGAGGTCCTCAAATCCCTCCGTTATTTCATCCACCATCACCCTAGCATATCCTTCTGGAATCGGCCGGCAGTGAAAAGTTGCGCCGGGTTTAGTAGGATAAACAGAGCCAACAGCCGCCTTGACCTTCAAATTCATCCATTGCGTCATAAGGTGGCAATTTTGAGACTCCGTGATAGCATCCATGGGATAGCTGGCAGGAGCCGTCAAGGCATGCTCCGGCTGAAACAGCTCGGTGGAAGCCACGCTGCTTCTGCGCTGAGATGGCAGGGTAGCTTCGGGGGAAGCTTCTGCAGTACGTTTGCTGCGATTTGCTTCTCGTTCCTCTATCGTGTCTACCCTTGCTTGCAGCGCCTGCATTTGGGTCTGCTGCACTTTTTTCCTCCTCTCATGGGATTTGTAACCGCCTGCGTCCGGAAACCCAACCTTCCATGGAATGGAGCCTGGCGTGCCTTGTGTCCGTCCAGGGTGCTCAGGATTCCCGAGGGCCATTGTGAGCTCGTCGTTCTCTCTGTCTGGAAAGAACGTCCCTTGCTGCGCTGCTTCGATATACTGCTTAAGCTTCCTAACTGGTATTTCCATTTGATCGTTCGTCCAAATGCACTTCCCTGTTACAGGGTCCAAGGTTCTGCCAGCCCTGAAGAACCAAGTCCGGCAACGGTCTGGCCAGTTAATTGTCTCTGGTTCGATCCCTTTATCAACCAGATCATTCTCAGTCTTGGCCCACTTAGGCCGGGCTACGAGGTAGCCACCTGACCCCGTGCGATGGTGATGCTTCTTCTTCACAACATTTTGCTTGTTTGTCGCCGACATCTTCTTACTCTTTTCCGATGTCTTGTGGGCCACAAATGCGGGCCAGTGATCTCTGATCTTCTCATATCTGCCCTTGAATTCTGGTGTCTCATTATTTTCGACAAACTTATTCAGCTCTTTCTTCCACCTCCTGAATAGTTCTGCCATCCTCTTAAGAGCAAAAGACTTGATTAATTGCTCTTTAACTGGGTTCTCTGGATTATCCTCTGGAGGTAGGGTGAAATTTGACTTCACCTCAGTCCAAAGATCATTTTTCTGCATATCATTGACATAAGACACCTCAGGGTCTTCTGTAGCCGGCTTAAACCATTGCTGGATGCTTATCGGGATCTTGTCCCTAACCAGAACCCCGCACTGAGCAACAAATGCGTTCTTTGTTCAGATGGGTTCAATCGGTTGGCCGTCGGGCGCGATTGCTATGATCTCAAACCTTTCATCCGAGCTCAACTTTTTCTTCGGGCCTCGTCTCTTTACCGAAGTTGTGCTCGATCCGGAGGGCTAGAAAAAAGAACAAAGACTTAATTAATATGTGTACATACCAAAACAATGAATGCATCAATCAGCTAGTCAGCACAGGCTTAACTAATATATATACCTGGCCGGACTCGGTTAGGTCACCAGAGCCGTCATCACGGTCTCCTTCTTGCACCGGCATTGGGTCACCGGAGCCATCCTCATGTTCTTCTTCTTGCACCGGAATTAGGTCACCGTAGCCAGCTTCTTCACCCTCTCCTTCCAGACCATCGGTGTCGTTGAGAAACAACGAGACGGCATCACTTCCTTCTGCGATTATGTCCCTCAACAACGCTTCTTTTGCTTCGTCTCGGGCGGTGTCCATAGTTTCTACAAATATTTACAACATGGCAATTATTATTCAAACATGACAGATGGATATATTAGTGGCAAACGTAGAACTAGCTACCTAATCATAGTAAGGAATCATATATATTAATTAGTGGCCTCGACGCTGCTTCTCTAGGGTTTGGGGTGGCCTCGACAACGCTTCAAGGGTTTGGGGTGGCCTCAAGAACGCTTCAAGGAGGGGGTAATATCGACCCCCCCCCACGTGTTGAAGCTATCAGGAGGGGGTATATACCGACAACGACGACACTACATCTATGTCCCTCGACGACCCTCGTTCCCGATAAAAAAAAGAGGAAGAAGAAAAAAAAGAGGATAAGAAAGAATAGAGGAGAAGAACTCCTCTATTCTTTCTTCTCCTCTTTTTTTCTTCTTCCTCTTCTTTTTTATCCTCTTCTTCCTCTGATGTTCGAGAGGATCGCCGAGGGGTCGGGAGGTTGCCTAGTGTCAAAGGATTCAACAAAACCATGTCTTCATCATTAGGCGAAAGTAACAGGTGCATGATGGTACGAAGCTCTCCGAAGTTATTTTGGAACGGAGTCCTAGAAGGATAATTCGCTTTTTGGTACAAAGTTTAGCAAGAACCTTCCAAATATCGTTATTTGGAAGGCCTTTGCTGAAATTCATACAAAAAGGCAAATTATCCTATCCGGGACACCATTCCAAAATAACTTTGGAGGACTTCGTCATGCCCTGGTTACTTCTGGCTAATGATGAAGCCATGGATTTCTTCAATACTTTGACACTAGGAAATCTCTCTCTCGACCCCTCGGCGATCCTCGACCCCTCAAACCCTCGACGACCCTGGAACCCTCGACCCCTCGGTGATGCTTTTATTCCTCTCATGTTCGAGAGGATCGCCGAGGGGTCGGGAGGTTGCCTAGTGTCAAAGGATTCAACAAAACCACGTCTTCATCATTAGGTGAAAGTAACAGGTGCATGATGGTACGAAGCTCTCCAAAGTTATTTTGGAACGGAGTCCTAGATAGGATAACTCGCTTTTTGGTACAAAGTTCGGCAAGAACCTTCCAAATATCGTTATTTGGAAGGCCGTTGCTGAAATTCATACAAAAAGGCAAATTATCCTATCCGGGACACCATTCCAAATTAACTTTGGAGGACTTCGTCATGCCCTGGTTACTTCCGGCTAATGATGAAGCCATGGATTTCTTCAACACTTTGACACTAGGAAACCTCTCTCGACCCCTCGGCGATCCTCGACCCCTTGAACCCTCGACGACCCTGGAACCCTCGACCCCTAGACGACCCTGGAACCCTCGACCCTCAATCCCTCGACCCTATTGAACCCTCGAACCCTCGACCCTGAAACCCTCGACCCTTGACCCCTTAACGACCCTCGACCCTCTACCCTAGTTCACGACCCTCGACCCCTCGGCGATCCTCGACATCCTCGTTCCCGATAAAAATTAAGAAGAAGAAGAAGAAGAAGAAGAAGAAAGAGGAGAAGAAGAAAGGAATAGCTAGAGGAGAAGATCGAAGAAAAACAAGAAGAAAAAAAAGAGGAGAAGAAGAAAGGAATAGTGGAGAAGAAGAAAAAATAGAATATATTCTATTTTCTCTTCTTCTCCACTATTCCTTTCTTCTTCTCCTCTTCTTTTTCTTCTTTTTTCTTCTTCTTTTTTATTTCTCCTCTTCTTCCTCTCCTCTTCTTCTTTCTTTCCTCTTCTTATTTTCTTTCTTTCCTATACTTCTTTTCCTTCCTTCTTAATATCACTTAGCAAATTTTGCAACGATAGAGAGGGGGTGCTCCCGTGGTCTAAAATCCGTCTATGCATGATAGAAAATTCTGAAAAAATACATCTATGATCCCTCAACGTCCCCGCCTCTCTCATGAACAAAAAAAATATGTGAATTAAAAGAACATCATGTTCTATGAACAAAAAAACATCATATTTCATCCACATTCGTGCATACATCATATATGTGATCATCTATGAAAAAAGACATCATATTCTATAAAAAAATCATTACATATATATATAAACAAGCATATATATATATAAAACAAGCATATATATATATATATATATATATAAAACAAGCATATATATGAAAAAATTGCAAAGGGAGGGCGCCGGCGGCCGG